>NC_134568.1:148418065-148718065 GCF_050947875.1 Dermacentor variabilis | reverse complement strand
TGCTGGCTCTGATCTGTGAAGTTGGCCGGGTCCATCTTCCTTTTATAGGACCGATGTGGGCGTTTCCCATGCGCAGAAACAGGACATGTGGTGAAACTGTCTGGGCTTGCAAGGAACCACGATGTCACGTCGGATCCGATAGCTGGCGGTGAATGATGTCATCTGCCTGATGGTCACAGCATGATTGTTGCCTGCAGCAATACAAGGAAGCGTGAGCGCACATAGAGTGCACAGCTGCTGGCTCTGATCTGTGAAGTTGGCCGGGTCCACCTTCCTTTTATAGGACCGACGTGGGCGTTTCCCATGCGCAGAAACAGGACACATGGTGAAACTGTCTGGGCTTGTACGGAACCACAATGTCACGTCGGATCTGATAGCTGGCGGTGAATGATGTCATCTGCCTGATGATTACGGCATGGTTGTTGCATGCAGCACTACAAGGGAGCGTGAGCGCATTTCATTTCATTTCATTTTATTACCTTAAAGACCCACGAGGGGTATTACATAAGGGGTGGGTACATATATTTTGGTGAGCAAGTGTGAACACAATGAAACATGACTGGTAACATTATTGGCAAAGTTGGATGAGCACATGATGGCTGCGATGTCGTTGGGTAGGTCGTTCCAGTCTGCTGCAGTACGGGAAAAAAATGATGCGGCAAAGGTGGTAGTTCGGGCACGAGGTCGGGAAACTTGAAGAGGATGACGAGTGCAATGAGATGTGCGGGCTGGAGGGACAATGTAGGGTGCGCGGCCTAGTGAACTATGGAAAAATTTATGAAACAAGCAAAAGCTGGCAATGCGGCGACGAAATGATAAGGGCAATAAGTCAGATTCAGGTTTCAAAGCTGACACACTGATGTCGTAAGCATATGATGAATGGATGAATCTGGCTGCTCTGTTTTGGACTGTAATTTTGGACTGTTTTGGACTGTTTTGGACTGTAGAGTGCACGGCTGCTGGCTCTGCTCTGTCAACAGAGGAGGCGCCATTTATAGCACGGGATCAGCTCATTACCTACCACGACATCTGCACACATTCCCGATTAGACAGTTTAACCTTTCCGCCACTCATGGCCAAATCCCCGCGCAGGTGTAAAGTTCTGTGGCAACAGTTGCAGACATGCACCTTTCCCTCCCCTTACCTCTTCCACTGCATTCATCCCTCCATTTATATTTCTCCCTCTTGTAAATTATGTCTCTCCCAAAGCAGACTTAAACCACATCACGAGGGTATGGTGGCTAGCCACCATAATGCGGGGGTGCCCTAAGCACCCCCCCTTCCCCCTTTCCTCAAGCAAATAATAATTAATATCTAGTGAGGAGCAGTGCAAGGCTGCCTTGCGCAGCTCGAGGCCCGACCTTCAGGAGGCCATCCTGGAGTAGGCTGAGAGCATAGAGGAAGCCTACTCCAAGCAGTTCCTCCCCCCACCCTCTATCCCGTTGCCCCCTTCCCTTTAATAAGGGATAAATAAAGTTTTTCATCATCATCAGCAGCAGCAGCAGCAGCAGCATCGATGAGAAAAATGCCCGTCGTCGTAGGGGGCAACGGGAGACGACTTTTGCATGTGCCGCAACGAGGAGATGATAGCGATAAGGAAGCGCACGATAACAGAGAGGAGCTGTTCACCGAGACCACGCTGCGTTTCGACGTGTACGAGCCGTGCTGCACTGTCTGCGTGCGTGGGCACGCGGACGTGAGCTTGTGCGCGTCCGCAAGCGTACGAGGCTAGCAGCGATGATTATTCAGAGTGAGCTTGGAATGTTCAAATTAAGTAAATACTGTTTTTATTTTGTGAACGCTACCTTCACTTTTTTGTACGGCTTACATTCGAAGCAAGTTTTTTTATTTTTTTCTGCCTTCGGACATTCGGGGGTCAGCTTAGAATCAGAACTGGCTTAGATTCGAGTAAATACGGCATTATAAGCAATAAAGTGCATGTATAATATATTTTTCAAATCAAGACATAATTCCCAATAGTTAGCTGGGAAAAAAAGATATTAGTAAATTTTATACACTTTCTATGAAAGAACTTGGCAGTTAAAGGGTTAAAGCCTTTGACTACCACAAATCTCTGTTGGAACACATTAATGTACTCCTTAATCAAGGACATTTGTCTGTTCAACGTGGTGAATTGGGCATGTTGATACATATCTGAAAAGGTGGCAGTGCAAAAGAGACATGGACAGAGACAAGACGACAAGGACGAGCGCTGAACTTCTAACAAACTTTATTGTGAATGATTCACGAATGTATGCATGCTGTGCAAGCCAGGGATTATCCGCATGTGTAAATATGCCAGCTCTTTCAAAGCGTGTTGGAGGCCACGCTGACACATCCCTCCCAGAGTCTAGAAATCCATTCAGATTCTGTGATTTCCCATGTCACATGCTTTTTACTCTTCTTGATAACAGAAGTGTTTGCAAGGTCGGGTGAACAGTCCTTGCAAGTCAGACAATGACTTGCCAGAAAACCTTCGAAATCTTTTCTTTCACACACATCTCGAATGTTGTTTGTGTGCTCCCTTAATGTATTGTTACCAGTTATCTCCCAGTTTGGCCAATGTACATTTTTCCAAACTTTAAAGGAATTCGACACATTGCACTTTCTTCACATGCAACAAAAGGCCAGTTGTGCTTCATGCCGCAGTCACACTGCTGGGTTGCCGCTGGGTCGGTCACAATGCAAAGCTTGGACACCTTGTGGGGGGCAGAGAACACGACTTTCACATCGTAAGACTGGGCCACCTTTTTCAGATTGTGTGACAGCATGTGAATGCAAAGTATCACAGCTACCTCCTGCCTATGCAATGCGAGGGTTTCACACGTTTGCTGCTTTGTGTGTATCTTTTTGAGAAGGCCCTCTGTGGCCGAAATCATCATGTGTGCTACCACACCTAGCGCAAATGACAGAGTTACTCGAAGGTTAACAGCTTCCTTTATCGACTTGCACTTTATACTTTTGGTGCGAATTTATGTTCTCTGGAGCATTAGCACTTGCCTCTGTGGCTTCTGTGAGATGCAGTTCCTTGCCTTGGCCCTTGTGCTGTCTCCATGACCAAGGCTAAGTTGTAGAGCTGGACAAAGGTGAACTTTTTCTCATCTACCATATCTAGCAGCTTGCACTAGATAGTGTCGCGTTGAAGTCCCTCGACAATATTGCCACCCGGTGTTTTGAGCCAGCAAACGGTCAGCATTGCGTGCCCAGCAAAAACGGCGAAGACAACGAAGTCAAAGATCGCGCGCCAGCTGGAGAACCATCCCTTCGTGTCTGGTATTTTTCGTGTCTGGCTGCTGGTACTACTGCTTAGTCTTGCCTTAGTGCGTGACAAACTGGTGGAAGTGCTGGGTAATCTAATCTACGCATGCACCGAACCCCTCCGAGCAGCTGGAGCTCCAGCCCAGTACCGGTGGTTACGCCTGTACACTGCGCCGGCAGAAGGATCTGTGGACAAGCCTCTGGGTTTGTACTCCTCCCAGAGAAAATGGCAGCTCCGACCACCCCAACCAGTATGGAAGGCACAACGCTGATTCATTGTACGCTACTCAATCCGCGAACGCCAAATCCCTTCCACGGCGCCATACATGAGGACGTTGAAGATTGGTGGGTGCACTATGAACGTGTTGCCACGTTCAACAAGTGGGATGACGCAGACAAACTGAAAAACGTATATTTCAGCCTTAACGATGGCGCATGTGTTTGGTATGCGAACCGTGCAGATGCCCTAACTTCATGGGCAGAATTCAAACGCCGGATTCTTGAGGACGTATGCGAGCCCTGATCGCCGAGAGTGAACTGAGCGTGATCTCCAGTCCCGTATACAAATACCGAACGAGGGTGTCGCAATGTATGTCGAGGACATGACATGTCTCTTTCGACGAGCCGACCCCAGCATGTCAGAAGAAAAGAAGGTATGCTACCTGATGCACGGAGTGAAAGAGCAGCTGTTCGGCGGTCTCATGCGCAGTCCTCCCAAGACTGTGTCAGAATTTCTTTCCGAGGCCGTCACCACGGAACAGACTCTTCGGCAGCGGGCACCATCATACGAACGCCAAGTGAACGCTGCCTCACCTACGGACTTCTTCGGAGCTCTCGGGGGCCACGTCGATTTCTTTCGAGAGCTCATTCATTCCGTAAGCCGTGAAGAACTCCAGAAACTGTCAGTACCTTCACAGCCAACGCTCAGCTCCTTGTCCAGCGTTCTCCGTGACGAAGTTCAGCATGCGCTAAGAGAACCACCCTTCAACACAGAAGCTCGACCGCTAAGAACTGACAGCCCCCGTATGTCATATTTACAAGCTTTGAGGCAACCTGCCCCACCTTCCTCCCCGCTTCGCACGGCGTGCCCGGCCATGCTACAGCCTGTCCAAGTGGCCTCGTATTACCAGAGCCACCGACAGGCCCCAAGGAAATCAGACGTGTGGCGGGCACCTGATCGCCGTCCCCTTTGCTCGACGCGTTACACTGAGACGAAGGCACTACTATGCGGGACAGCATCTGAAGTTGCCCAGTTTTTTATGCATCACATCGTGCTTCGGCATGGCGCACCATCATTCATCATCACTGACCGAGGAATGGCCTTTACAGCGAAGCTTCTGGACAACATCTTCAAGTTGAGTTACACGAGTCATCGAAAGGCCACTGCATACCACCCTCAGACTAATGGCTTGACAGAAAGACTAAACAAAACACGGGCAGATATGATCTCTATGTACGTGGATGTGCAGCACAAAACGTGGGACGAAATCCTGCCGTATGTAATGTTCGCGTAAACACTGCAACGCAGGAAACTGCACGATTCACGCCGTTCTGCCTCATTTATGGTCAAGATGTCCAAACTATGTTAGACGCCATGATTCCGTGTGAAGACACCGACCAGCTCCTGACGTCGAGAAGTACATTCAGCGCGCCAAGGAAGCACGCCAACTGGCCCGTGTGTACATAAGAAGCAGTGTACAGATGCAACAAGGTACAATCTCTACCATCGACAAGTTACCTATGAGCCTAGTGACCAAGTTTGGGTTTGCACACACACTAGATGGCGAGGCCTCAGCGAGAAACTCCTGAGCAAGTACTTCGAACCATACACAATACTAAGGCATGGAAGCGACGTGAACTATGAAGTGATTCCAGACGGAGACCTGCCATCGCCCAAGCGCCGTTTACCACGCGTAGAGACTGTACATGTCGTCCGCCTCAAGCTGTATTTTACACGGTGATGTTAAGTGTACTGGTGAAACAAACTTTTTTTTTTTGCTGTCGTCGCGTCGTCCTCCAAAGAACTGCAAAGTGTCTTTTTTTTTTTTCCCCCGACCACAGAACACACTTTTTGCCTCATGTGCATTTTCGTATATGTACTAGCACATTTCCTTTTTTCTTTTTTTTTCTTACCTAATTTATGTACTTTCCGTGTACGTTTTGTGTTTGAGCATCGAGTCGATGCTTCATTGGGAGGGGGAATAATGCCACCTGGTGTGTTGAGCCAGCAAACGGTCAGCATTGGCCCAGCAAAAATGGTAAAGAAGATGGCGAAGTCAAAGATTGCGTGCCAGCTGGACAACCGTCCCTTCGTGTCCGGCATTTTTCGTGTCTGGCTGCTGGTACTGCTGCTTACTCTTGCCTTAGCGCATGACAATATGCTCACAACTGGCAGCAGCCTAACCACTTTTTTAGGTGCCATTCAAAAAAGCATATTTCGAAGTGTTACATACACTGCTTCTCTGATGATCATTAGGAACACTTGTTCCTTGACTGCCTTGCCAATCTTGCTTATAATTACAAATGCTCCAAAGCGTTTCACGTAGATGTCAAACTTGCTCCTTCCAGGAACTGTGGTAGGTACCCCACAATGCCCTGCTTTATGTCACCCCTCAACCACTAATCATGCTCACAATTGCTTGATTGAAGCCTTACACTGCTAGGTACATGTGCCTCAGAAATGTGGTTTTGCCTTACAGCTTTTTCAGAATGAGAGGTTGTTGCATCTTACTGTTGTAGCATTTAATCTCCTTTTCATAGCCGTAAATATTGGATTTAAGTACAAATACGAGCAAGACAGAGAGCTGAGTTTACTGCATTTATTCAGTGACAGTCACTCAGAAAATAAAAGCAGGATAGAATTCATGCTCAAATAACTAAGTAAATCTACAGTGATAAGATAATCGGGCTGTGCATGCATAGTCAGGTGCAGCAACGTATGATATAGGTATGTGCAGACACAATGCCCACAACAAGCATAAGTCAAATGCGCATTAAAAATATCTGTGATGAGCTTACAGAAACTAATGGCCATTGCTACAGATGTCACTGTCATGCTTGAGAAGATGCATCAAAGTTTGGAAACATATGCTCAATTGACAAGTGCCATATTAATGTACAAGTGAATGCATATTTTACAAGTAGGAAACTAAACCAAATACTATCATTGAAAAAGCAGATAAAAGCTTGAAACTTAGTTTGCTGTGTTCGTCCCATCCACCAGCTCTTTCCATTATGCCGTTGTTTATGCCACTATCATCAATGTTGTCATCATCGTCAAGCACCTCATCTTCCCCCTCGCTATAGGGCAAATAAAAACTAAACTTTTCTCACCCTACCACTAAGGATCAAACTCAAGCCTCTACAGCAGTGTGCAGTTGGGAAATGGACATACGTACTAACTACTGAGCAACACTAGCACTTGGACGATTTGTGCAGGATTTGGTGCACCACATACACTCAAAGCACAGTGTTGTCTATGTATGTTATTTCAGACACAGGAGACAATACAGTTGAACCTCATAATAACGAAGTCACATAGGACATGAAAATACCTTTGTTATATCTAATATTTATTACAAGCACATATTTGTTACATGCTAATATAGGCTAGAACATTTTTATAATTACTTCATTATATCCTATAAATTCATTATATCTGTGTTACTTATATCGAGGTTATTTGACTATAGATATAGTGGACGAAAATATGTGCATGTTGCAAAGAAGTTATTTATAAGAAGATGGCAGTGCCCACTGTGGGAGCCTGCTGCTGTCACAGCAGATGAGTTCAGATGAGGAGAGACCTTTGAAGTGTGCCGGGTTTTTGACGTGAACTGACGAGAGTGCTGAAAATGTCAAAATGTAATCTGCTGCCACTGTTGTGACAACGTGCAGACAAGGCACTTAGCCTGTTGAGCAGTACCAGCCTGAGAACGTGGTTTTCATGGAGGTGAGTCACAAGTAACAGCAGGGTTCTCCCTACGGTGGGCGATGGTAGACGTGCCACCCACCGCTCCGAGTTTACTGCTCACCACTCCAGTTGACCAATAAGAATTTCCAGTTTCTTTTTTTTCATGACCCATGGGTGTTTGTTTAGCATGTACGGAATAATTAGACAGAAATGTAATGTAGCAGTTGAGAAAATCGCCCTTTTCCAATGCACTGTCAATAAAGATCAGGAGTTGGGAGGTGCCATTGCAACGCGGAGTGCACTACTTTCCGTTGATGCAACACCTTCATTTTGGAGCCATCATAAAGAGGAGAGATCTGAGCTTTACATAGCTATAGCAGTATATTTTGCCATGCAAAAATAAAGGCACAAGAAGCAGCCGAAAAGTAGAGAAACTAGCGTCACAATTCGTTACTGCTTCCGCGTAGACCCAGAAGTCCTCCTAACTGATGCAGATTTGAACTGCCGATGCGTGTTTCACATGCATTTTGACAGCAGCAAGCTATGCATTTCTTTGTCTCAGCGGAGTTTGGCGATCACGATAGGATGCGTCACTGGCTCGCATTAGTTTTGTTAATGCGTCTAAATTGCAAAATTGGTGAATTCACAACGGTGGAATTGCCACATTGGAAAAGAGAAAAGAGGCTTAGTTGCATGTGTAACCCCCCCCCCCCCCTCGGTCGCAAGATGTCCACCCCTCAAAATTTTCTAGGGAGAACCCTGAGTAACAGGCAAGTCATCTGCATTAAAGCTCATTACTAAGTCACTGCTTTTATAACCCCATGACTTAATGTGTCCTAACCTTGCTAAGTTAAGTGTCCTTTGACATATTCAGATAATATTATGTGGGCATTTAAATGAGACAAAAAGAAGATAAAGATGTGAAGCGTGCAGCAAGATATGCAGAAAAAGAAGATAGCAGGAAAGTGGCACGCAAATGCAAGAAGAAGAAAAAGAGCATGTATTGAGATGGCAGGTCAGTGGTGACATGGCCTTCGGCAAGTGCGGACGTGTTGCCAGCTGGTGCTCGGGAGACTGCAGCAGGTGGCACACAAGACCTGGCCCAGAGAGGGGACTCACCAGCAACGTACTAGAGCGCCATTCCTCTAGAGTACCACAACGGTGCATCACGGTGCCGAACCAGTTTCCCACTAACCATTCCAGCCTCGTCCTGTGCCAAGGAGGCCAGCCTAGGCTTCAGCATGTTGCCACTCACCGAGCACTGTCCTGTGCAACGGCGACTACCCATGCACCTAGCTCCGTCCTGTGCTGTGGTAGCACAGTGCTGTGGTCCCCATCTTATGCAACGGCAGACACCTAGCAACCTGACCAGTCCTATACCACGGCGGTTGCCCCAAGACCACGACAAGTGAGCCATGATGTCCGAACCATCAGGACTTTTCGAGTATGGCTATATATTGTACAGTTTTAAGTGTCTAACATGTGTGCACTGTTTCCACAGAGTTATTTTGTATAATGTTTCTTCTTTAATTATATGTAGTTGCTTTGCGCCTGAAACTTTTCCCTATCTATCTCTAGTCTGCTGGAATCTGTGACCACGATTTCCTTCAAATTTACCTCTATTTTTTACCATATGTGTACAATGGAGCATCAACATTTACAAACGACTACTGAATAAATGCAGAAAAGGAAGCACTAGAGTTGCTCCTCGAAACAAATATATAATTTACTCTTGTTTTGGAGCTTGTAAATGCTAGGCACCAAAGCATGACCAGATAATACATAATCAAACTCATGCTATATATACCAGGTGTGGTTCTTTTTTTTTTTTGTTCTTTGCTTTTACTGACCAGAATTTTAAAAAATTGCCAGTGGCAAATAGCACAATTCTACTAATTGAGCTGCATTACTCGGAGAGGCAGACATTACTTGCACAACAAATTGAAGTTCAATATCAACTGAATACATAATTTGACTAATTAAATTTTTAACTAATTACTTTACGGCACATACTGCAAATTACAAATTGTAGCCAGTGAGATTACAGGGATGACGAATTGACACTTAAGACGAATTCTGAGGATGACATCAGTTCCAAGATATGCACAGTCAAACATATGGTAAAAATGCACTGTTGTTTCACTTACATCTATAACAAAACACCTTCTATGCATTAGAGCACAAAATAACAGGAACACTGATGTATTTTTTGCAAACTTTAGGAATTAATATTTCAAAACCAGAATCACCCTCAGAATTCTTTCCAAATGGATACACCTTGTGAACTCATTGGCTCCAATTAGTAAATTGCCATAAAATAATCAGTTTACGCACTACTCAAATGATATTGCGCAACAAAAAACGACACGGATGTAAGAGAGGACGACACACCAAGCGCAAACTTTCAACTAAGTTTATTGTACCACTGAAATTGATTTTATACATGTGAAGCAGTGTAGACCCCGCATGCGCTTACATGCTTACTCAATGTTACATTACAATTACAGTTACAATTACAGTTTACTCAATGTGTGATATTTTGTTAATTAGTTAATTGTGCATTGCAACTTATCATGCAAGTAATGCCCCCCTCTTAAAGTAATCCAGCTCAAGAAGTGGAATTTTACTATCTGTTCTGTTCATTCTAAAAAAAAAAAAAGGCATCTGATATAGTCCCACCTCCACTCAAATCTTCTTTTACACTGTAGCTCCAGAAAAAGCAATTAACAATGTAATTGTTAGAGATATCTTTATGTTCTATTCTTGGGACTGTTGCCAGTCCCTAATGAGCTTGCTTTGCAAACATTTTAAGAGGCAAGGACTCCCAATTATACACACTTCTCTCCAACAACCAGTGCCTGGGAGTAAACTCAGGCCCTCAAGCCCATCAGAAGCTGTGCATCTGTGCAGCTCAAGTCAGCAGCAACACAGTGCCAAGCTAAACCCTCCCTTACAGTTTCAAACTTCAAACAATGCTTATATGAATTTAAATCTTACCTTTATCGTGTCACTCCTCTGTATTAGATTCACGTCAATTTTCTTCTCAGATAATACATCACCATCTTCATTTACTGTTAACAAAGTAGCTTCAGTGGCTTGCAATGATATTAGCTTTGTCAAAGCACCTGAAGTATGTCTCTGAAATCCAAAAAATAAAAGAAATAAGGACTTCACACTAGGCCTGTACTTAAGAACTTTAACTTAAAGGCCAACTGCAATGAAATTTCACTCAGGCTAAATTAGTTATGGAGTAGCAAGTACTACTATCAACGCAATCTCGGAAAAGTTGCGAAGCTGATAATTGACTTTTTTTTTAATAGCGCCTTAGTAGATAATGCAGACATTTGATGGTTAGAGGATATGATGAAGATTCCAAAACATAACCAGCAAGATTTTCAGACCACCATAGGCACTGTCCAATCACGAAGGTCATGCTCAGGCTGGTTTTCAATGTTTGAGGCTGTGCAACATTTCTGTTGAGTGGTAATAGAAACTTTTTTTAAGTTTCAGCATAAAAAATGTACATTTTTGCTAGCTTTTCTTGATGCATCTACTTGTATTTCAAGCATAAAAATTTACCAGAAGCCTGCTCTTTATTTACACTATCTGAAACTAGGCTTTAAATTTCTTGGCTTTAAACTTATGTGGCACAAAATTTTGTTGAAGTTGGCCTATACGAAACAAGCGGCTTGTGTGATGATTCAGGTATCAAGTTGCAATAAGTAAAAGTTTAACTTGGGCGAGTTGATTCATACATGGATAAAAATACAGCGCGACTGAGACAAGGACAAGGAAAAACACAAAGCTACATCATAAGCGCTGACTAACAATTGGTCTTATTTGCACTAAGGCCTGCCTTCTATATGTATAGAAGTTTGCCATACCACACCACCAGTTAATTTACTCGCATAATGATCGCACTTTTTTGTCAAAGAAATTGACGCAAATTCAGGGGTGCGATCATTACGTGGCTTAAATTTCCCGCGAAAAGACACATTTTCTTTTTTCATCCCGCATTTGCTGAGGGATGACAATGGGTCGACAAGCAGGTGGCTGCCGCTGCGACAGTTTAATGTTGGTTGCGTGCAGACCGCTTGGTATGTCTTGAAGAGTTGTTCGCGTAGCATTTGACAGATGGTAATCGCGATCATCATTAGCTAGACTTGGCATACAACATATCGCACACTATTGTGTACATTGCTCTGCAAAAACAGGCTCGTGTTAAAAAGATACATTTTTTTTTATTGTAACCGCGATAAAAACTATGTGATGAAGCAACCTGGTGACACTGTTAATGGTCCATTCCTCAGTGGTAAAGCCTGTTTGACTGAACTCAGTGTCTACAGCATTTCATGGCAAAATCAAGTAAAAAATATAAAGCAGCCACATACAAGCACAGGAGTAGGGTGTGCATTATTGCCACTTAAAGGGACATTAAAGGGGAATATTAAGTTAAGCTAAAGTGATATATTACCGCTAGAGAATGTCTACAGCGTCAACATTATCACGAACAGAGCTTTAGTAATCGTGAAATTGAGGTAAATGCAGGACACGATTAGAGACTCCCCTGGGTCGTTCAAGTATTAGCCTGATGACAAAGGCACTCCTCAATATAGCTCTATCACTAGTATTCAAGCATTTGTAGTAAAAAGATCCTTGCATTGCAATATACATAAAAAGAAAATGCTACTTTTTTAGTTCTATTTGATTTTTAGAAAAAAGTAGCTCATTGACGTAACCCTTGGCAATGACATGGGCAGTCAAGAGGTTTCGTTTTCTCCACTCTGCACTGCCTGCACTTTTGCATTTCAGCAGCTTCGTTATTGCGTAGTGCTGCGCTGGTTTTGCTGGCTCGTGTAACTCCCACAAACTGCAATTAGCAGAGAATGCCACGTCCATGTGATGTCACGAGATTCCCGAATGGTCCAAGGCACTTGAACAAGAGCAGCTGCAATGGCGAATTCAATGCTTTGTCTTGGATCAGTTTCTCCATGGCCGCGCATTTGTGTTTTGCACAGAAAACCGTAGTGTTGTCTGTTGGGCACTGTTTCACTCACTGATTGCAGTAAAGGGTGGTGATGGCGCACGCAACGTCACTACGCCTCGCTCGGGGGCGGGCGACTTGAATTGCGTTAAAGGTATGTGAACCCTTCAGACGAAATTTTCCCGTAAACTACCATATTTTCAGGTGTCGCATTTTTCTTTCTCAATTTTTCGTCGGTGTGTATTATAGAATGATGTGTTATAGAACTTTTTTTTTTTTTTGAAGAAACTGCAGTCAAAATCGGATTGGATGCTATGGCCACACAAAGCATGCTGGGTTGATCTCCTCTGGCAGTTACTACGGGTTGCGCGCGCACTATGGAGGTACGGGGTTCTTCTCGTGGTCGAGTTGCCGAGCGCCGTGCAAGAAGGACGGAGCAGAAAGCCGCAGCAGACCAACTGCAAGTTGACAGACTCCGAAGTCGTCACATTCGCAGATTGCTTCAGGATATGGTGGGCACCACTGCACAAACTACACAGTTGCTATCAGAGTACAAGCCACTCCTCCAACCTCCCCTGCTGCCGTTCCGCTTTCCTCCCTTATGAGTGATTCAACTCACCATCACACGCTTTCACTCGCACATACAGCATACGGCGTGCGGGAACGATGTTATCACCCTTGGACTTTATACGAAACATCGCGGTGACCACGACGGCAGAAATACACCTGGAGTGTCCACATCACTGCTTTCACAATTCTATAGGAATGGCACCGATATGCTTGCAATGCGCGTGGCCTGCGTTCACGAAGCAAAATGTCACTGTATCTTTTTTTATATCGCTTACCGAATGAACAGGTGTGTCTTATATACTGGTGCAATGTATATATACATTTTTGCTTTTGTTTTTTGAAAAAAAGCTGCCATTTTGAGTGGGGCGTGACTTATACAAAGGTGCGACTTATAGACTGGAAAATATGGTAAGTCTTTTTCTGTCACAAAACAAGCGCTGGGAGGTTTCTTGAGTGGTATTTTGACAGTTTACGTTGACTTAATATTTGTGTTTAGTGAGTCTTTATACTTTCTTGCAGAGGAATACTGGCTTTTGTACATCAGTGCACGAATAGCAGAAAATGTGGCATGAAATAACACAACAATGCTTACTGAACCAAACATGCAAGAACCAAGAGTAAAGCGCTTAAACAGAGATTGTGTAGCTGAGCGGGTGTCCCCTGTTGCCGAATAATTTGCATTTCCTTCAAGCATTCTGCTATGCCAAAGGACAGTACATTACTTCACTCCCCACATCTAACTTCATAAAAATCAGCCCAAATTGCTTACCGAAGTGCCACTGTGCACATTTCTATGAGTGCCACTGACAGCCTATCAACAGTAATGTGGTAACAGGGCTCCCACGTCTAAGTCGATCTCATGATGAATAGGCATGAAATGCTGCCAGTTTGTAAACAGGTAAGTAGGCATCCTCTTGCTGAATCTAGCTAAGCAACTCCTTTCTTGCTTCTGAAGCACAATGCACTACAGCCAAGATACTCCGTATGCATGTACTACTTCACAAGTCTTGAAAAAGAACACATGAAACAGGGTAAAGAAAGTACTGTGCACAAATGTCAGCTGATAAACAAGGTTTTCTAGCCATGCAGTAACAGCCATAGTAATCCTAAAAACATACTCTGACAAACAATACTGCTTAATTACCTTGGCAAGATGCTCCAGCCAGCGACCAAGGCAAAGGAAGACAATGAGCATGGGCACAGTGTCAAAAAACGTGGTGGGGCTGCGGTCAGACCGAGTGGCCACAAAGTAGAGAAGAATGATAACGCTGTACAGGTAGGACACATTGGTTGCTAACATCACCAATACGTCCATGTTCGCCATGCCATGCTGCAGGGCCCGAAATGCTGGCAAATAGAAGTGTCGCCCACCCACAAACTGAAAAAAAAAAAAAAAAAAAACAAGAGAGAACACACATTTTTCCAATATCATTGTATGTGTGCAATCTTGGAGGGCATATGGGAACTGCACGAAGCTCCTTAAGCAGATGGTCATTGAACAAAGCTGCAAATTTACCAGGCACCACACCACATAACAAAAGCTATGCATGGTTTTCGCATTCCTTGGTGCCCTCTCGAGCCACTGATACGTGACCTTGAGAATTCTGAGTATAGCAGCATTGCGCTGTTGATAAATTTACCATTATTAGTGGGTGTGAGAACAGCAGGGAACTTAAAATGAACTTCTTGTTACTCCTTTCTTGGAAGAAAAAAAAAAATTTGCCTTCCATACTTAAATAGAAAAAGCTTAATATTGTTTAGGGATCCTGAACTGCAACATTCACAAATTTCACAGCAGTGCATGAAAATCACTTTAGTGTTGCTTCACTGTAAGGTGTGAACCCGTGCGTACCTAAAACTGCGCCCCACTTGTCCATATGTTTTGCTTTATGTTTACCTTCACTGCACATCTTGGAGGCAAATAAAAAGTTTGACCAATGCCACACTTCTGCACAAATGGTGCATCCTAATGCTCCCAACATTTTCAATGTAAGAGCCTAACAAATGGTGACAAATATTCCATTGAAGAAAATCTTGCTTACCCTTGTTTTATAGCTGCACACCAGCGCTGAATAAGTGGCACACAAAGACAACTATTTTTACTTTTCAGTTCTTACTTATCCTTGTTATCACTGTACATCATCTCTGAATAAGTGGTACGTAAAGAGAGCTAGCTTTCCAATTCAATTGAAATATTAGCCTCCCTAAATAATTATTATACTTCAAGATCCATTTCACTGTCATATCACTGAACAAAGTCCACGTAATTAATTATAGTTGCTCTATGTGATTTTGTCAACCAAGACAAGTTTACATGCTATCTAAACCAGAAACGTTCAAGTATCTTTTAAATTTTCTGATGAAGTTACAAAGCTTGCCAAATCAAGCCAATGGCATTCATAGGCCAGATGCCTGGCATAAAATCTTCGAGCTTGGTTTTCTGTTATGCAGAATAAGCTGTTTTAGGATATTCATCTTTCTCCAAATTTTACTATACCTTTGAAAAGTTCCTGTAGTCGAACACATGGCTCTTAAATGTTTAATTACTTAAATATCTGTAAAATGTAGGACGTCGTAAGACATATATGAATCTTCTTGCTGCTTAAATTTCCAACTATGATTATGCAAGCTCTTAACATTGTGCTTAGTGCCTTGATGTCCAATTACAACCAGGAACCTAACTCTGTGAAAGGAAAGTGAAACATAACTTTGCTTTGTTTATGCGA
This sequence comes from Dermacentor variabilis, assembly GCF_050947875.1. NCBI lineage: Eukaryota > Metazoa > Arthropoda > Arachnida > Ixodida > Ixodidae > Dermacentor > Dermacentor variabilis. Next base: position 148,702,614 of record NC_134568.1, on the reverse strand, counting down.
TTGGTAAATGATCAAGGAAACTAATATTGAAAAATAATAAAACAATTCCATTAGTGGGTGTGATAAATTAGTGTACTGTGGGAGTACACTGCCAGGCTGGCACTGAACTATGACAAAATCAAACTTTTGTTTTCTTTCATACTTGCCACTTCCTTCCGATAGAACATTAGATGTATCAAAAGGGGCCCTTGGATCTTTAATGCACCAAGCCCACACAGCTACAAGGCAGTACGTAAGATCTACATAGCCTGACATTTCCTTTTCATTCCCATTCCTAGGGATTTTAAGTGCTTTGTGAATCTGTGTACAAGAGCCTTAGGTGAATGATTAAAAACTCGCGCATCACTCTACCCACTTAAGCCCTATCAGGTCATGAGGTGAAGTATAATGAAAACACACTTTTCATACAAAATTATAAGAGACAACCACACCGTAAAGTGTTCATAGCAGAATGTGCCTGCTGTAATGTGAAATGGCACATATCATCCAAATTTTCATTTGCCACCAAGACAGTTTGCGATGGAAATGCATTATAAGCTAGACTACCTGAGGTACAGTTTCCTTCAAATTTTTCCCCTTGCTTCAAACAAAAATTACCTAACTTGATCGAACTTTCAGCATTGATGAACATTAAATTGCTCAATCACAAGAGTAAGTGATGTTAATTCAACACCACTCAGCCTTGCTACCGGCCAATCATTACACCTACTCCTAATTTCAGGCTGGCATACCTGCACTTCAAAATGCATTTCGAGCTAAAGAATGACAAAGTGTGCTTTGTATTCATCCTACCTCCAGTATGTACAACCGTCCAACTTTTTAATGATATTGTGCATGCATCAACCTGCTGTCCAGTCAGCATCGTATTATGAAGCATCCCTACAAGATATGCAAGAGAATCTGCATATGCACCAAGTTCAAGCCACCGTGATCGTCTGCTAGGTTGTTCGCAGAAGCGCTATGAAGCCACTATGACTCTTAATGCATATCTGTCTTCATTTTAATGTTCCAACCTGCCAACTTTCCTCAGGCTTTATTTTTGTTACCCAATGTGTGCACATAAGTCACACAGAAAGTAGAAAAACTGAAATATAAACCCTGCCATATGCCTCTCATATCTTTTAAAAGAAAATAAAGAATGATTGGACATCATCTTTGAGCAAGTGCAGTTGGGCAGCATACTGTTGAGTACAATGCAATATAGAACATAAACATTGCAAAAATTTTGGATAGAGCATCCACACACGTTACAGTCACAGACCAATATTTCACACTCATACAGGACCTGCAAAAATGCCTGAATATGGTCAGTCCGAAATAACAACTTTCAATGACAAAATCGATTTCATTGTTTTTTTATAATTTCAGCACCACGAAGCTTTCGTTTACACAAATCTGCTCTATGCTGTGCAAAGTCAAAATTCCATGTTGGTTAACTCCTTAACGGCTGATGACGAGGTTATCACAACAAGAGTCCTCTGGTGCCGGTGACAAGTTAAGAACTTTCTGCAATTTTTGCATGAGTGTATATGAACAGTTCCTTGTGATTTTAACAAATAAATAATACACAATGACTTGCTACCTTTTTTTTCAACAAGACCAATAAAGATGCAATAGGCATTACTGGTATATTCTTTAGAAAAAATTGGCACAAAATATGCTGGTGTAAAAAAAAGTTCCGCACTTTAAAGATGTATTTTGAAATTCATTATTAAGGGGTTACCCTAAGCTGTCGATGACAAGGTAACTTGTCAGCACAACGAGAGTGCTCTGGTGCCGATGACAAGTTAACTCGTCGAGAACTTTCAGCAATTTTTGCACATGTGTATATATCTGCAGTTTCTTGTAATTTTGACAACTAAATAATACACAATGACTTTTGCAATATTTGTTCAATAATACCAGTAAAAATGCAAACAGGTATCACTACTATCACATCTTTTAGAAAAATATGGTGCGAAATATGCAGGTCTAAAAAAAATGCACACTTTTAAAATTTTAAAGAATGCGCTTCACATTCTCTCATCACGCAGCCCAACCTACATTGTTGTGAAGTTCAGATATCGCATGTGCGACCTTGACTCCACGAAGCTGTCAGTTTAGGTAGTGCTGTGCTAGTTCAGTTTGGAACTTTGTGGCCACACACGAGCCTACACCGTTGTGTCTAGTGAGCAGACATACAAACTTGGTAGGTGTTCGCGGCAGTTTTTGGTTGGTCTCCCGTGAACCTAAACTCTGCCGCTTCATGTGCATCGCCATCAGTCTAGCCTATGCATGTGATCACCAATAGAGTCATCTATGTGTACAAACGCATCAAGGGCAAGCTCCCCCAATCTTGCCACTTGCTGGCGTCACCGACTAGCACCACTTCATCGGAAGTTGGCAACCAAAATTGTGATTCGGTGCTTAGCTGACGAAATTCTTGGCAGTGGCTGCACAGCCCTTGGAAAGGCAACAAATGACCATGATAATAAAAGCAAGGGCATGGAAAACAGTCTGAATGGCAGCAACTTTGTTTGCTGTCATCATGTTTGCAATTATTGTGCACCTGAATCAGTCTGAAAAATCTAGTGAGAGACCATGCAGCATCCGAAATTGCGGTTGTCATTATACATTGGTTCTATGGAGTAGGTGGCAGTTCCACAGGAAAGTTTTAATTATTCAGCAGTGCTGAAAAATCAGCCATCCAAAAAAATCGGTCAGCAACTGTATTTGCTCTCACAGAGGTTTCCAGCTAAGAACACATGCAGCACTGTGTGCAAGAAGCAGTATATGAATGTGGTATGGAAAGGCAGGCCTACAAAACACGGTCACAAGAAGAATGAAAAGGAAGGAACGAGTATTCATTTTTGTTGTTCCTGCGTTCATTTTGTGTGCCTGCCTTTCTGCACCCTGAATCCCTAACAACTTGCTTACACTTCTGTCATTATATATGACTGTACTAATGTGGAAACTGACCAGCAGCGCCATGATACATGAAAAAAAATTCTTACAGAGCTTTGTGTACTAGTGCCATAAATAAACAAGCATTTTCATTAAGGGATTACACAGAACATAATGTTCTAAAGGGGCAATAAAAGGGGACAAAAAATAAGTTTATTATGCACAAAGATGAGGCGTGCAGACAGGATACAAGAGAAGAGAAGTGGACAACACGAATGCCGATTATCAACTGAAGGGGAAAAAAGCACTTTGGCACTTTGGCAGTAGCGGCAGCATCTGACGCATGTCCGCTGAAACACGTTTTTGAAATATTACAGGTACGGTGGCTTCTGCTTCGTCTACAAACTTTACCCGTGGAATCGTCGGGCACTCGTCGCAAGATTGTGGTGCCCGTACCCCATCTTTGGCCTACCCCGGTTTCAAGCATTCAACTTTACTCCCGGTTTCTTCTGCCACTTGCAGCCTCATTGCCGATACTGCAAGCCGCACGGATTTCCCTGCCATAGATCTGCTATCAACGCACCTTTCAGAGCGCCCCCTGGACCAGTGGCTATATCAAGTCCTGACAACCGTTTTCCTGCACACTTTGGCAGTAGTGGCAGCATCTGACGCATGTCCGCTGAAACACGTTTTTGAAATATTACAGGTTGGTGCTTTCTATCAGTTACCTTTTGTATGTGCCAGCCGCTGCTGCCAACGCTGCTTGAGATTTACGAGTGTTACTAGTACCTATTGAAATGTCGCACTGTTGTGTGTGCCGCTCCGCGGTCCCTGACAATGGCTTGTACATGACTTGCTGTGAGTGCAAATTCAAATTTCATTTTGGTTCGTGCTCCGGTATAACGGAAGAAGCTTTTACTGGAAAGCGCGATATGTCTAGGAAGGCATGGAAATGTGAGACATGTCAGGGGGTGGGACAAGGGGCAGATGCTGAAATTGAGCGGCAAACGCCGCAAAGAGACATAGCAGTCCGACTTCTAGCAGTCGAAACCAAGCTAGATACCCTTTTGGTTCTGCCAATCAAACTGGTGGAACTGGAATCGTCTGTGCAACATATTTCTGAAAAATTCGATGAATTTAAGACGAGGCTGCAGGCTCAGGAAAAAGTTACCACGCAACTATCAAACAGAGTTGATCAACTTGAACAGGCAGATTCGAACAGTGATTGTCCCAAATCAAATGGGATCTGGATAATCTTGAATGCCGTAGCCGCAGGTTAAATATTGAAATACACGGTATTACTGAAAGCGAGAACGAAGACCTAATGATGAAGGTAAACGAAGTAGCGATGCAAATTAAGCTTCCACTATTGAACAAGAGTGATGTTATGGCTATACACAGACTTCCCGCTAAACCAGGCAGAACACGGGCGATCATTATCCGTTTTGTTCACCAGGAACTTCGCGATTCCTGGCTTGCAAACAAGAAGCAACTAAAGGACCATGGGCACGTGTTTTTCTGTGAAAATATGACACGGCTATCACGTGCTATTTTATCAAAGACGAAGGAATGGGCCCAGACCTCAGGATACGCATACGTCTGGCACTCAAACGGTAAAGTTTTGGTGCGAAAAAGGAGCGGCGACAGAGCTGTTGTCATACGCGGCGAGGAAGATCTGGCCAGTCTTACAGCTTCGAAGTGATGGCAGCATACATGATAGCAATAAATGCGTTATGTTTACTAAACCACAATGACGACCCTGGAATTCCAATTTTCTCATGATGTTGGGTCGTTAAAGAACCAGTGTCCACTTTCAATATTTCATTTTAATGTGCGAAGTTTGAGAAATAAGTTTGACGAAGTCAGTTTCTATCTGTCTGAGCTGCAACACTGCTTCGACTTGCTTTGTTTTAGTGAAACATGGTTTACCTCAGAGGATGAATGCGCTTCTATTTCTGGATATGACTGTATCTCTGTTTATTGAACGAAAAAACGAGGAGGAGGAATTGCTATTTATGTCCGTTCTGGTTTGTTGTACAGTATAATCCCCGAGCTCAAGATTGTTAATGAATACTATGAATGTATTGGTCTTCAGTGCATGAACACTTTGATTTCGCTAGTGTACCGCCCGCCATCTGGATCCATGTGTAAGTTTTTAGAATTTACTGAAAAATTATTAGAACTCAGCATCGAACTTAAACTCGAAACAATATTAATGGGCGATTTTAATATAGATGCTTGCCCAGATAACCTGAAATATACGCGTTTTCAGGAAACTTTTGAATCACACGGGTGTTCAAATATCATCAACGTGCCTACTCGCATCCCACCTACAAGCCACACAACACTTAACCTCTGTGTGACGAGTTTTTCTGCTGAATATGTAAAAGCAGGAGTCCTGATGTGCAATCTTAGTGATCACTTCCCTATATACTGTCTGCTACCTCATAGACAGCCATCCAATATATGCCCTGAAAGCTTAAAAAGAATTTATCCAGAACTAAGTGTTAAGAAATTTGTTGAACTAATCTCTGGTTATTGGTGGGACGAAGTGACCATGAAAACTGATTTAAACAATGCTTACGATGTTTCTATATCTACCTTCGCATTCCTATACAACAGATGTTTTCCACTTAAGAAGTTTAAAAAGCACAACAAAGCTAGAAAGCCTTAGATAACTCGTGACCTCTAGAATAGGATAAAATGTCGTAACAAGCTCTTCCAAATTTTTCTGAGTAGCAGAAGTGAAGATGACTTTCGGTCTTTCAAATCTGAGTGTAACAAATTAAATTCAGATATTAAACGCCCTAAACAAGAATATTACGCGAACAAGTTTTTTGCTATCATGGGAAATTCAAATCTCATGTGGAAAGCGATCAATGAAGTAATTAACAAAGGCGCTATCGCAAAAAAAGTTGAATTTCAGCATAGTGAATTGTCAGATATTGAGGTTTCAAATACTTTCAATTCTCATTTTATTGATGCTGGTGCGTCCTCACAAAATGATACACCGGTCTCTTGCACGGAATATATATTAAATCGATGTTCTTCTATAGTGTTCTTGGTGCCTACTGAGCAGCACGAGATACAGACCATAATCTTATCGTTGAAAGACAGTTATGCTTCAGGTGAAGAAGACATAAAAGTGAAGCCGTTGAAAGCTGTCAGTGAAATTGTAAGCACGCCTCTTGCACATATCTGTAACTTAATTCTTTCTAACGGTGTGTTCCCAGATAAGATGAAGCTAGCCCGGGTGACTGTCATTCATAAAAGTGGCCCAGTTAACGACATGAATAACTACAGGCCAATATCCGTTCTTTCTGTCTTCGCGAAAATTGCTGAGCATGTAATTAATAAAAGACTTTGTGAGTTTCTAAACATGTATAAAATAATAGCTCAGGAGCAATACGGTTTCTGTAAGACTAAATCTCCATAAACCGCTTTACTTGAAATAAAAGAACAAATCCTTGACAACATAGAAAACCGAATGTTAACTCTAGGCATCTTTCTAGATATTAGGAAGGCCTTCGATTGCATGCAACATGATGTCCTTTTGAAAAAGCTACCTCTTTATGGAATTCGTGGTGTCGCATTATTCTTAATAAAAAGCTATCTCACCTCTAGAACACAGTACACAACAATAAATGGAGTTAGTTCCGAAATTCAGTACATTAAGTATGGCGTGCCGCAAGGATCCGTCTTGGGGCCTGTTTTATTTTTACTCTATATTAATGATAATGTAAATATTCAAGGCTGTTCCAATATTATATTATACGCGGATGACACTAACGTGTTCTTCTCAGGAAGGGAAATAGGAAATTTTTTTGAGCAAGCTAACATCTGGTTACAGCAACTAAGCTTGTGGCTAAATGCGAATAAACTCCAATTAAACATAACTAAAGCTAAGTATCTAGTGTTTAAATCAAAAGGAACAATAATCCACCCTCAGCTAACACTCCAATTTCAGAAGGTCAACCTCGAACAGGCACCAACAGCCAGATTTTTAGGAATTATATTCCATGAAAATATGTCCTTGTCACCGCACGTAGATGTTCTTAGAAAAAATATTGCTCGTGCTGTCGGTGTGCTAAACAGGTTGTGATATTTGCTACCGATAAATGTGAAGCGCAATATTTACAACGCGCTTATACATTCTCGATTAACTTATTGTTATTTAGTTTGGTCAAACACTACACAAACTAACTTAAGATCAATTCAAACACTCCAAAACCGTGCACTGCGCGCGATAGGTAACTTAGAACGTACTGATACCACTAAACCATACTATAACAAATATAAAATATTAACAGCATCAAAACTTCACACTTACAAATTATTCCTCTAAATTTCACGGCAATTCTGGGAAGACAAATGTTCCTTCCAAAGTAAATACCATGGCAGAATGACAAGCTATAACCTCAGAAAAACTCTGATAGGAAAACCACGTTGCAGACCAAAATACAGAGATCAAAAATTAGCAGTTCAACTTCCTAACCTTCTAAACGACTACACCTTGGTATTGGACCTGCTAAATTCTGGAATTTCAAAGCAAAGCTTTAAGAAAACGGTAAAAGAATTGTTACTATCCGAAGACTAATAGAAATGTTCAACTACAGGTATAGAAAATTTCGTACGTTTTTCTTTTTCTTGTTGTTGTTGTTTTTACAAAACTGTGTAAACTTTAACCTTTCAGCTACAGGTATGGAAAATTTTGTACGTTTTTTTTTTTCTTGTTGTGGTTGTGCTTCAAGTGATTAGAAAACTGTGTAAACTTTAACCTTTTTTTCTTTCTTCTTACGCGAATTGTGTACTCAAGCGTTGGAAAATGTGTACTACTTTAATTTCATGTGTGCTCTCCTGAAAGCCTGCCGCTGCCATTTTGCTGCCAATGTACGGGTAGCACGGCCTAATCAGGCAAATGTTTGCCTTTAGCCGTGTCCACTAAGACAATCTGTTCATTGTCTTAAATAAATCAATAAAGAAAAAAAGAAAGGGAGCACTGAGGCGAAAAGAAGAAAGAAGACAAAACTCATCTGCGCAAGCTCTGGAAAGGTATCACCACATCTCAGTCGGGTACATGTGCCGGTCTACGTGAGAGATAGCTGTTAATAATTAATTTATAGGGTTTTGTGTGCCAAAACCACTTTCTGATTATGAGGCGCGCCGTAGTGGAGGACTCCGGAAATTTTGACCACCTGGGGTTCTTTAACGTGCACCCAAATCTAAGTACACGGGTGTTTTCGCATTTCGCCCCCATCGAAATGCGGCCGCCGTGGCCGGGATTCGATCCCGCGACCTCGTGCTCAGCAGCCCAACACCATAGCCACTGAGCAACCACGGCGGGTCGAGATAGCTGTTAAGGCCCTTAATTCCTACCTTATGTAATCGAAGGCTGACTCACGCACGCACTTCCACCATTATAGATATGCCATGCCTCTACCATAAGACGCGTATCTTCATTCTTGTGCCTGTACAATATCGCGCATTCATCTAACTCTGGCGTGCAGTTACAATCTTGGCAATGTAGGGAAAGATTGGAAGGCGATCCACCGGTTAACGACCTTTTATGTTCCATTAGGTGAGCTTGTGCAGATGAGTTTTGTGTCTTCTTTCTTCTTTTCGCCTCAGTGCTCCCTTCAGTTGATAGTCGGCATGCGTGTTGTCCACTTCTCTTCTCTTGTGTCCTGTCTGCGTGCCTCACCTTTTTGCATAATGAATCCTTACCAACTAGCTCAGCTTTCTGTCGTTCTAAAAACCAGGTTAGACCATTATGTCCTGCCTTCATTTTTTCTGCTTTGAGCCCAATCTTTTTCTGCCCTAGAAAAGTCTACATAAGTTTCCAGGCTTTCACTTGCTTTCAAATGCAGGGCAAGCACTTTCTCTTTAATTATAAAAAATTGACTAGTACCTCAGCCACTTGTTACAATACTCATTTTAGGAAGTCAGCGAGGAAATTTCATTCAATGCTGAGTCTTTTGCTTTTACCAATGTTTCCACCATGCCAACTCGCAACCCACCACAACACAACCCACCCCCTAGCATAAAAACACAAATAACTCTGATGTCACATAAGAAATGGGGCTGCTACTTCATGTGCCAATTGTATTAGGCACCTGAATTAATGCATGCATGTGCAATACTCATGTGTGATGAATCTGCTTCTTAGGTAGAAAGTTGCAGACAGCCCATTTAAAATAAAATTATGCCACATAATGACAACCAACATGATAGGAATACCTGAACTGGTGATGCAAAAACAAATAGAAGAAGATTTTCCAAGGATAGCCCTGGAATAAGGCAGCAATGACTGTCCATGCTGGCAAAGGCCATGAAGTAAACCATAACGACCATGGTAGGAATGCCACAAATAAGAGAAATTAAAAAGGCACGGCGCCACCTGAAAGCAAACAAATCACACACAATGTTTTACAATACCAGCAACACTATACAACAGTGTAAATATTTGGGCTTGTTTGTGTAACAGTTTGCCTTTTTTTTTGTTGTTGTTGTTACGCAAATAGCACAAGGACGTACAATAGAAAACAGAGACATGTACAGGCGCTAACTTCCAACCACAATTTATTTCCAGGACGGACGCCACTTTTATACCCTCACTTTTTTTCTCTGTGTTTTTTTTTTTCATAAGCACGTGTCTACTGACAAGGTAACAGAGCAAATGATAGTAAAACTCACTTGCAGACTCGGCAAAAACTATTATGTTTAACGCAAATACGATTTGAAAGATACAGTTATTATCGGGAGAAACAAATGCTAAATAACTCGCCTCATCATTGGAAGTGCTCGCATTGAAGAGTTTGGCGATGCTTGTGTTAGCCAATAATCCATGTCCCTATGAAAGAAAGAGTTGGAATTCCTGCGCATGCATTAAACATAATAGTTTTTGCCTAGTCTGCAAGTGAGCTGTACTATCATTTGCTCTGTTACCTTGTCAGTAGACATGTGCTTGTGAAAAAAATAGAGAGAAAAAGTGAGGATATAAAAGTGGCGTCAGTATCGGAAATAAATTGTGGTTGGAAGTTAGCGTCTGTGTGTGTCTCTATTTTCTAGTCTACGTCCTTGTGCTATTAGCGCTTCAGGAAAAAACTAGTCAACATGCGGCTTTTATTCAGCAAAAAAGAATTAATTAAAGGGACTCTACTACACGAACTATGCATGTTGTTTTTATTCTGAGCTTGCTTATTATAAGACTTCATGATGTATCAGAACCAGTGAAAGCACTGAGATCAGACCACTTAATATTCTAATTTGTTCCAGAAATGAGTTTCCATGATAACTGCAGTGCTCAACACCCATGATTTTCCGCAGCGTATGTAAGGCATAAGGCACGTGACACGTCTTATACAGTTCGTTATGAGTTGTTTGGCAAGAAGACCAAGCTGCACATGTTTATGAAGCACATATAGTCACAACTTAAAAAGTAAAATTGTATCTTAGACTTCTTAGAGCTGCAAAAAGATCTCAGCTCTATGCAATAAAAATTAAATAAGTCTACAACTGACAGTATGCATGCTATCCAATGATTTACATAAAGCGTGCATTTCACCTAGTGTTGCATTGGGCTTGGTGGTGATTCAGGCTCTTCAAAATGTGTGTCTTAGCATGGGAAAATGCACAGTGGCTCACTTATTCTGAGAATCTTGCATTCCACCACCAAACCAGAGAAAGTCATTCCTTCTCATGTCACATGTGATGAAGGAGGCTTCTGTTAACATTATGTACAGTGCACGTGGCTATTGCTATCATGGTAACAATGCCGTCAAAAAGCGCAGCTGTGAGTTGTGGGAAAGCCACAATGAGACATCATGAATGTAAGTTGCATTTTGAGTGAATGATAAGTCATCACTGGTTGAGTGAAATGCAAAAGGGTATGCCTGCATTTTGAAGACAAAGTCTTCTTTGCTGACTTCAAAGCGGTTTGGCATATCTGGGGTCTGAATATCTTGGAACCACTTTCAGAAAAAAAAAAAGCCCTTTCACACTTCCAGGGCGTTATAGCAAGTCACAAAAGGTATCAAAATGTAAGTCTCAATGAAACAAAAAACGAGAATTAGTCGCAGAGTAGGTAAAATGAATGGTATGGGTGTATTTAGAGCCAATATAGTAAAAAATTGATTGCATTGCATTATACTCCTGTAAATAGTGCACTGCCACAGATATAGACATGTTGAGGCAAAGCCACCGATTTTAATTTTAAAAGCTACACTGACCGATGGTTGTAAATAATCTTCACTTTTGGGTTTTGAGTTCACTTAGACTAAGCAGGGCTCGCACAAGGTAATAGTGTGTCAAAGGCGGCTTTGCCGGTGCCCACAAGAAGCGAGAAACAGTCGTAGAGTAGGTAAAATGAACAGTACTACTATGGTGAGCACAAATTTAGTCGAAAAGTAACCACACTACACCATAGACAGCACTACCTCCGGGATTGGCCCATCTGGCCTCTTGGTCAAAACAAGAAAGGGTCAACCAAGTGTCAACGCTTAAGAAGACAAGGTCGACGTAATTGTGCGCGAAATACAATATGAATAAGATACAAAATGAGTGAATAATGAACATGAAAATGAGAGAGGATAGAGAGATATAATGAACACTTAATTATCGAATTATTTGAACTACTATGTACGTCGACCTTGTATTATTTAGCATCGACACTTGATTGACCTTTTTTTGCCTGCTTTTATTTTGCATTTGTAAATTGAATTTTTTGAAACTAAATTTGTAATCGATTTCCTTTTTTTTTTTTTTTTGCATTCACCTTGGGACCATACATGGAAAATGTTCTGGCACAATACTTGGTGGTTGAAATGACGTCACAGAGCCCCTTTAAGATCAACCAGGCCTATCTTGACAACATATTTAGAGTTGTTGACAGTCAGCACTTATGTTGTGTTTCTTGCCTCTGTGCTTTTTTTTTCCCCCACTAATAACATGATCCGCATATGGATCAACTTTGATAAGTTTATTCATACCCACTTGAGTTTTCTCTTAATAGTTAGCATGCTAAGCAGTTACAAACATTTACAAGCTCATCAAATTGAAAACATAAATTGCGCAAAATGTGAATACAGTTATGTCAAACAATACTGTCAGAAAGAAAAATATTGTGTTAGAAATAGTACATGGCAAAAATAATTGTGCTTTACAAGCTCGACCTTTAATAAAAAAAATCTACAATATACCTTAACAAACAACCAGCTTACTTTGGCCTATGAAAAGTCTTCAGAGTATTCCCTGTTATCAAAGTTATGGTGAAAGAGATATAGCTGCACCTGCCATGCTACCCTACTATGAGCAGCAACAATTTTTGTTTTTTGTTTTTTTCCTTTTTGCTTGGATTTTAATTTTGAAAGAAACAGAACTGTGACACAGCTTCCTTGATCTTTTTTTTTTAAACTGCAAGCACTCACACTGCACAACTGCTCCAGCAGACAAGTTGTCATGTCTTAGTTTGATTATTAACAAAACTGTCACATTCTCTGCTAAGTTTTTTTTTTAAATAATAAAATGGAACCCCCACTACAACATTCATCTACATGGTTCTTTCAAACATAACTTTCATTTCAGCACGTAAACGATAAAATGGAATAACTAAGATAAAAAGAACAATCCTACTCACTTTCTAATTTCAGCAACATGGGTGAGATGGTCTACACCGAGCTTGTTGACAGGTGCAGGAGATGCTTCAAACCCCAGCTCCTGAATGATTACATGAAATAGACGTCAATCATACTGTACTTAAATGTGTGCGTGCACGTGTGTGTGTGTGTGTGTGTGTGTGTGTGCGTGTGTGCGTGTGTGTGTGTGTGTGTGTGTGTGTGTATGTGTGTGTGTGTGCGTGTGTGTATTTGGCCAAGCAAAATGTTTAAAAAATGCCACAAAGTTTAGTTTACGCTATGTTACATTATTACAGCAGGGTGCTTTTGGCTGCTGTTAGAAGCACTATCTATGTACTTGCAATGTGCAGGCACACAGACTTAATGCCCTTGTGCAAAGACACATGCCTATGCATTTTTTTTTATTGTTGCTGGCAAACTTGCCTAAACACACCACTTCGGCAGTTATAATCAAGTTAATTCTGTATTAAGAGTACAGGATGGCAGCATCCTTTTTCGTTGCTAAAAAAGTCCATGACAGCTGTGAAATAATGATGAAAACAAATGTCCAATTCATTCAGTTATGTTGTAATAAGCTACAACTCTATTACCTTTGTGGGAAAAGGCAGTAAACATCACAAGATGATAAAGGGCACAAGACAGGTTTGCACAATATTTGAGTTATTGAGAATTAACAGTTTAAGCAAACGAACTCCTGCAAATTACTACAAGATAATTATAACGAATGAGACAAAAGTTATGGCAAGGCTTGTTGGTTTACTTTACTTTCATTTTTAGAGTATGAACATGATTCATGTGAGCCGCATAGTGTTATAGTAGTAACCATGAAAAATATCCTTCAATACAACTGCCAACAAACACTCTGGAATCTTTGCGCTGCATCTTACAAATGAAGGAGATCCGAAATCTATAAAAGAAAAAGAAAAAAAAATCCGAGGACAGCTAAGCACTTATGAGTTGTGAATGTGAATGCATTAATGTCCAACTGAACGCCGCTGAGCGGTCCTGCCAGTTATGAACTCCTCAAGGGCAAGCAGGTGCATTGAGACACTTGGCCAATGCCTCCTAGTTAACACATGGGCAGTGCGCTTTGATCTGTGACGTCACGCTACCTCGCCTGACTGCCACAGAATCTAATGGGGACGCTCCTGAGTAACCCAAGGTGATTTTGCCATCACTGCTTTCATCACGCCGGACTTGGCAATGGAAATTTCAGTCCAAGTAGCGTGATGCCTTAAAGCAGGGTGCACAGGCCTACTACCTAGGAGGCATTAGCTCGGCGCGTTTTGATTTGGCCTTACCAAGGCGCAATTAGAAAGCAGGCGAGATCTTGCACGGAGAAGGAACATGGGGATAACACAGGCTTCCAAGAGCAAGAGTGAGAGCGATGGGGCATCACGACGATGCCCTCTCCCCTCATGCAACACCTGGCACCTTATCACAGCAGCAGGTGTTCCTTTTTACACGCTCTTCTCAATAGAAAATCATAACATGGTGTTGCAGCCAATGGGTATTTAGGCGCCATTTTCGCTTGTCCGAACAACAGATGCCAGCTTTTTCACTCAATGGACCATTTGATGCTTCTGCATCAGAAAAATATGCTGCATTGGAAAGCTTTTTTGCCATTATACTGACCTCTATAGCTTGGATAAGTCTCCGTGGACCAATAAGTTCACTGTCATACACAAAATGGCCCCTTTGCATGGCAAGGCTGACTGATGCTTTTGTCACACCTGGTCGCTTCAAGAGGTTAGATTCAATGGAGGAAACACAAGAAGCACATGTCATGCCTTTGATCTGGAATTAAAACAGAAGTGATTTAGGTAGAGGTGAAAGTGTAGTCATTAAACAAAGTTAAGAGAAAGCAGACAGTTGAATTACTTTGTTTTTTTATAAATGGTGAACAAGTGCTAGCCACCATGCCTTTGTTCTCTAACACAGACCAGACTATTACTAGCTGTTATAAAGTTAAGAACTAGCAGGCAACAAAGGCGCTGGTGCGTTTCTTGAAATGCAGCAGTCTGTATGACCACCTGCGACTGACTCAGCAGTGAACACTTGTGTGTGTAACAGTGCAAAGCGTAAACTTCTCTCCTCCTTCTCTTTCAATCCCCTTTCCCCCTTCCCCAGTGCAGGGTAGCCTACCGGGCTCAGTCTGCTTAACCTCCCTGCCTTTCCCTTATGACTTCTTTCTCTAAGAACTAGTAGGTGCTGACACCTAGTGAAACATTGTGGTCTGTTTCATACGAGAGCACATAGTTGGTGATGTGACTGTGCGTGAGTGAGTTCTTTGGATAGAACTGAGAGACTCAATTAAAGGTGCCACTCCTTCTGCCTATCTACAATATGGTGTCAGAAGAATAGGTGCAACCAGTGAATATTGGCTCTTGGTGTCCTCCATATGAAGAACCACATTAGTAAGGAAATGCCAGTGAGCTGCACTATGTAACTAAGTCTCAAAATTCAACTGGCATCACTACCTAGCACCTCAGGAACATGGCATCATTCATGATTCAGCAGCCAGATGGCATCAATTATTCATCGCCCAATGAGTGGCCGCAGTGAACACAGAGGTTTGAATGCTTACCTCTTCAGGACACAGCACAAAACCCAAAAAACATCAAGTTGATGCACTACTCTACATCAGGGGGCAAGCAAGCCGAGGAGATCTATGCCAGATTTAATCTCTCTGAAAAGAACTACAAGAAATTTGATGCAGCCATAGAAAATTTTGACAAATACTTTAGCCCATGATGCAATGTAATCGTCTAATGAGTCAGGTTTAACACCAGAGTACATCAAGACGCTAAGTTGGCTTTACATTTTGTTTCCATGCTTCACAAGGTTTCGAAAGACAGCAAGTTGGCCACACTCCAAGAAGAGTTCAGGTGCGACTGCCTTGTGGTTGGCATCAAAGACAAACATAAAAGGCAGAGATAAACTATCAGCCAGGCTATAGCTCGATGCACATGTCAATGCATCGAGGATCTTGTCACTGCATTTAAAAGGACCTTGAGTCCATCTGCCAGATCAAAAGCACCTGCCAGCAAGAGGCCAAGCTCCACGATGAAGTAATGAAGTGTCGTATGTGAACAAAGTTGAATCTGTTGCCCAACAGAGACAAACCAGTTGGCATACTTCGAAACAGGACAAGAATGACGGTTTCTCACACAGTGAAACCACACCACCTTCATCCTTCAGGAAGAACAGTGTTCTGAAACCATACTGCTGGTATCGTCAAGAGTGCCACCCTCGTACTCTCTGTCCAGCATGCTTGAAAGTCTACAGGATCTGTCTAAAAACGGGCCACTATGCTTCCATGTGCGTGTCATAGTGCTTCAATTCTGTTTAAATCAACTAGTCATTGCAGACCCAAAATTCCTTGGAGCAGCAAAGTTGGAACAAGGGAGGGAACAGTCTTAGCTCAAGGCTCAGTCACTAACCTTCAAAAATGACAGTAGTGCCCACAAAACAGCCCTTCAAAACAACCATTCAAAATGTTTAAGAACAAGCCTTCTCTTTCAACTCCTCCTTGTTATCTACATGGTCCAGATGGGAAGCTTCTTTTTTACATAGCTAGTTACATAGCTACTGACATGCACAATCCACATTTGTGCCCGAATATCTGATCACCATCTTGATTACTTGCCAGTGGAGAGACTTACAGCTACATTATCAAGAACCATCGTGCCTCACTAATTACCCTAAGCACCATCTCCCTTCTGGTACATGCAGAAGCCTCATATATGCCTCAAAGACACTACCACTTCCGCACAAAGTGCATGCGGACCCTGCCAATATTTACTTGAGAAAGTTAGGCCTTTCATACCAGTTCCACAGCCACTGTCATTCTTCTAGCCCATCTCATGATAGCCAAATTGCAAACATCGTGTATGACTGTGACATATATAACCACCCTTCATGCCACTGTTGGATATATCGAGCAGGCATCACCATATAAATGGGCAGTGTTTTGCTATTCAAAATGCCCTTCAAAGCTTGCAAGCAGCATTGTGCCATAGAAATTATGAGAACTTGATTCAAGCATAATAGAAATCTGCCATTCTGCTGTTGAAGAAAGGACATATTTTTCAGTAGCTGCCTCGTTCATTGTGGTATTTTTTGGCTATGATCTAACTGATGAAGCTGCCCAAAATGCCCATGACAATGCACAGACCATGCTTATTCCATTATTAATTAAACTACAGGATTTTACGTGCCAAAACCACTTTCTGATTATGAGGCACGCCATAGTGGAGGGCTCCGGAAATTTCAAACACCTGGGGTTCTTTAATGTGCACCTAAATCTAAGTACACGGGCGTTTTCGCATTTCCCCCCATAGAAATTATTCCATTATCAAGAGCAGGCACAGCTAAGAAGCTCTACCAGACTGTTTGAGACACCATGCCAGCTCTTCAGAGCTGGTGTGATGTCTTGTTTCTTAATGCTTTATCCATCACCGTAGCTGCAATTACATTCAGCCATCTCCTGGTGCAATATTACCCTGCTGTGTCACGTACGACTGGGAGTAGCCTTCACAAATTTGCACTTCCTCCTCATTGATAAGGCTGGCTCCCCCATATGCAATCAATGCAACTGTAAAGAGGACATTAAGCAGCCCCTCTGCCACTGTACCTGCTTTGACATCCAACACCAATCTCTTTGGAGTGCACTCAGTTGACCGGACAGTTGAACCTTTACAGAAGCAATGATTCTGGGTGCACGGCCTCACTGATCATCAACACAGAATGCTACACATGCTCTAATAGCTTTCTTGAAATGAACGGGCCTGAGAATATGCTTAAGATACCCTGCGTCTGCTACTGCGTGTATGAACTCTCTCTGCTTGCCTTTTCTTCCTTTCTTTCAATCCCTCATTTATTTTCCCTCATGCTGAGTAGCCAACCAGATGCCCTTCTGGTTAACCTCCTTGCTGCTCCTTGTTTTCTTTTTCTTTCTTCCAGCCACAGGAATACCAGAGCTCCAGCTCAATGACCATACAGCAGCTAAGGATGCGTATGTTTCAGAAGATGTCTGCACTTCTTTGCTTGGGAAGCCAGCCATTAGAGAGCTCCAGATGTTGACAGGCATTTGTGAATGCCACTACTAAGGTAAGGTGTTATCAAAAGAGGAGCTCCCAACGTTGTTTCAGGGACTTAACTGCACAAAAAACTCTGGATATGACTGCAGACCGGAGCAGAACCATTCATGCTCGACTCTCCGAGGCACATTCCAATTTCCTTACATGAGAAGACAGACTTGCAACTACAAAGGATGCAAAAAATCTGGACGACATCAACTGTTGATGAGCTGATGGAGTGGTGTGCACCTATGGTAGTCATCACAAAACCTTCCAGAAATGTGAGAATCTGCATGGACTTCACAGAGCTTAATCACCACATCCAGAGAGAATGGCATGCTATCCCATCCGTGGAGCACAATCTCCGATACTTCTTCATGGGCCTAAAGTGTTCTCCAAACTAGATGCGAACTCCGGGTTTTTACAAATTCCACTTGGTAAAGATTTCAAAAAGCTGACCACATTTGACTCCCCTTTGGGCACTTCTGCTTGAACAAGTTACCTTTCTAAATTGCATCTGCTCCTGCAAACTTACAGAAAAAATGTCCTATGTATACCACGGGACCAACAGAGTTGTTCATCACATGGACAACATCCTTATCTGGGGTCGGAATGAGACACTCAGAAATGTGCTTCAGCTACTAGACAAGGCTGGAGTGACATTGAATGGAAGCAAATGCTTGTTTCAAGTTCAACACCTCACCTTCAAGGCTCGATGGCTGGGCCAAGATGAAATAAGACCTGATGAAAAGAAAGCTCATGCCATTTTGAAAATGGAGAGCCCTAGAAACAAGATCGAGCTGCAGAGAACTCTCAGAATGCAGCATACTTCACCAGATTCATTTCCAATGTCTCGGAAGTCCAGCAAGCTCTTACTTTCCTGTTATCAAAAAAGCAAGAATTTGCATGGGATACTCCACAACAGCAGGCTTTCTACACATGGAAGACAGTGCTCTCATCTCCCCCAATCTTTGTTTATGATCTGTCGAGAGAGACAGTCATCACAGCAGATGCTTCCTTCTTCGAATTCAGTGCATTAATTTGGCACAAGCGAACAAATGGAACATTTGAAGACATGACTTCGGCCTCAAGGATGCTCTCAGAGACAGTGAAACGTTACATGCAAATCAAGAAAGATGCCCTTGCCTTGGTCTAGGCATGCTAAATGCTAATAATAATAATATCTGGGGTTTTACGTGCCAAAACCACTTTCTGATTATGAGGCACGCCGTAGTGGAGGACTCCGGAAATTTTGACCACCTGGGGTTCTTTAACGTGCACCTAAATCTAAGCACACGGGTGTTTTCGCATTTCGCCCCCATCGAAATGCGGCCGCCGTGGCCGGGATTCGATCCCGCGACCTCGTGCTCAGCAGCCCAACACCATAGCCACTGAGCAACCACGGCGGGTGATGCTAAATGCTCTATGATTATCATGTCAGCAAGCTGTTCAAGCTGAAGATGGATCATAAACAATTAGTTCCCACCTTAATTTCGAAGAGCCATGATGATTTAACTTCAAGATTGCAGAGGCTAAAGACGAGGCCTGACACTTCTGCCTTTCAAGTTGGCTCTCTTGAAGAATGGGTATAGCCCTGCAGAGCTGCTCATGGTTTAAGAACCAAGATAAGATTCCTCTAAGTCTGAGCAAGCTGACACCTCAACCACATAATCAAGAAAGTCTTCAGAACTTCAAAAAATAATATTGTGTTAGATCAAAGACTTCAACAAACATCATGAAGTCTGCAACCTGTCAAACCTTTTCTACAGAGATGTCTAGTTGCCAGACCTCAAGCTCAAAGGGACCATACAAGTCCATCAAAGAGCCTCAGTCCAAAAACTAGGTAAACACAGACATTGGTGCAGTATGCAGGATTAATACCCAGCTTATTTAGTACCCCGCTACTGGCCCCAATGCAGGAAGTGCCAATAGTATCAGCGAATGTGCTGGCAACACCTGATCTTGCTGCCAAGACACTTCCCACATGCAATATCAGAAGTGGGTAATGCGTAAAGCCACCTACTGCAATGAACTTTGCTTTCTATGTTTGGGATATGCCTTAAGTGTTACCATTGGTTTTCTGCACATGTGTGAAACGCAACTTTTATGGCTTAAATTTTGAATTTTATGTAACTGAATGGGACTATAATGTGCATTTTATATTTGCATGCTGTCACAAGTACTGTGTATAAAGTAATTATGGTTTACGATTTTCTTATTTGTACTGAAAGACAAGTAATTAAAATAAGCTTTACTGCAGTTCACACATGAGGCACCAACTACTACTACCATAGCACCTTAATTTTACCTCACCTGCAGCTCACAAATACTCGTATCCTTTCAAGATCTCATGGAAAGTGAGCTTTGCTCTAGTGATCACTCATTATATAGGTACATGCTCATGCTCACAAGTCAACAGCTTCTGGCACTTAGTTCCTGTCTGTACTGATCGCAGCTTTTACATTTAAGCAGGTGTTTCCCCACTGTGCATACACAAAACAAAACACATATGCACACAAGCACATGCAAAGATGAACACCCAGATTCAACCTGCACACTCACTGCAAGATCAATTTCTCCTGGTTGAAGCTCTGCTGTTTCTATGATCGATGCATCGTAACCAAGATCTGTTGTCACTTGTGAAAGCTGCATAGGTGAAACTTTTTCTGGGTCATACTTCACTTCTGCTCTTTCTGACAGAAGACTGACAAGTGCCTGGGCTACACCTAAGATGTAGAAAAACACAAAAAGAAAACAGTACAGCACTTTGGAACATCACATTGATGTTCAGAATTAGGCAGACTTATACTTCAAGAAAATTTAATTATGAATGAAAAGCAAGATTAAGATGATGAAATTTTGCTTTGATCACTTACACTGGACCCCTGTTCACAATCATAAACTATGCATAAAGCGAATAGAATGTCTTAAATTGCACAAGATATCTATGAAAAACAAAAACCTTTCAATAACTTCAAGGTCATCTGGGTCAGTGCTTCCCACTAGCATGATCTTCTGCAAGAAGCATTAAAATCGGGCTCAAAGTTTGCTGCAACTGCCTTAAACAGAAAAGCATACTATACCTTTCAAAAGCAAAGCAGATATGCCACCTTATTCTCTACCAATCTACAGCATCATGAACCAACTGTAGTCGACATTATGGCATCGTAGTTCCCGGCATGCTCTGCAGCAAAACCTGGATGCAACAAAGGTAAAGCTGCTGGGCATTGAATGCAGCTGTTGCCTCTCTTTTCGTCAAAATTTGTTCGTCTGCAGGCTCTTCATCCCTGCTACCTTCATTAACCTTTCCATCCTTGAAGGCTTCGGTCATCAGCTCCAAGTAGATTGTCATGGCATTGTTAGCCATGGCATATTTATGGACTGTCAAACCCACTGCTGCACTACAACAAGCAACACAAGTTGGGCTATTCCTGTAGCTGTGTAGCAGGACTGGAACACTCAGTGTCACTGTCATGCCTGTCAAGTGTGTTGCTAGCATTAGTGTCAACTACAGTTTAGTGGCATCTGTGGAGGGCAGTTGTGGTGCCACTATGTGGCATTTGTTGTAAAGCAATAAATCAGCTGTTGAGGATGCCTAAATTCCTTCATTGCACAGAAAAATTAATAGTGGTCTTTATTGTAGAGGTGTTTACAATACAAAAGAAAGATAGGAATTCATTACACAGGTCATTTTATTGCGGATTCATTTGACTGTACATGGCATTATAGCATTGTGCATTAACCTAAATGTGCTGCAGTGGCTGGGAATAGGGCCCCAGAACTTTGCCTCAGCAGCAAAATTACAAAGGTGCTGAGCTCCCTCTTTAGCTGAAAAGACACAATATAACCGAATATAACAGCCAGAAAACTTTGAAGAAAAGCAATAGTAAAATATCAGTTTGTACCTTACTACTGCTACTCAATTTACACCGCACACTATAAGTAATCTACACTGTTCAAGGTTACATTATGCGGTACAACATATAAAAAATGTTTCCAATGAAGGATGTTCAATAGACACTACACTTTCTGAAACCACTGTAAACAACAGCTGTGTACTATTTAAGAATACAAAACAAAATCTAAGTTACCTACTAAACATACCATTCAGCTTTAGAAGATTTTTCTCAACGGCTGATACACAGGAGGCACACGTCATGCCTCTAACATGAAGATAGCATTTCTGCAAAGGCACTTCTTTTCCATGCACAGAACCTGACGAGATTTTTGATGTTGGTGCCAACTGCAACCTATTCTCCACTGATGAATACATTGCTTCACTTGAACCTAAAGGAAAATATAATAAAAACAGATGAAATAGAAATAAACAAAAACATTCTGGCGAACTTGCAAAGCACTGTTAAAGTGACACACTTATAAACAAAGATTGCAAAGCTAAGCCATGATGTCATTCCACTCGCACACTCTGCTGTGGGGTGTGGAACGACAGTTGGTACCACTGTTTCTTGCAGATAGAAAATCAAGTTTCCGTTCTAGCAAAAGCAAGGACTGCACCTAAACATGGCACTAAGCAAAACACAGCCAATGGCTCTGCAAACTAAGTATAAGCACAAAAACACCAAGCAGATTAGCTGGCAGAGCCATTTACACATTCTTCTTCAGCAATGAAACAGTTACTAGTACAATGAATTGTGCAATCGAATGGAGAATGACAATATACGTGCATCCGAGGGGCAGTGCCAGCTACCCTCCCCCCAAGTCTGTTAAAGGTGATGCAGGTTTGCCTTACAGTGTCTTACATTTAAAGCTCCCAATCCATTATGAGAGATTAGTAATTGAGAGCAGCATCATTGTGCATTGGTGAAGTTAAAGAGCAGCTCTGGCAATTTCTTACCATGTCAATGATTTGACTGATTTAGATCACCGAGTGCTTTTTGACATGATAAGACAACGCAATCCATACCAAAATACACACATAATTTTAAGTTAGCGAAACCCCCGCAGAAACTGAATATGTACTGGGCAGCCCAGAGAGCTGCCTCTCATGCTGTTAGTGGCGACATAAAAGAAGCCATGCATTCGGAACAGCAGTGCTAAAAGCAAAATCTTGGGACAACTTATTAACTACAACAAATTCTACAAGATACTTGGTGCAGTGTCAAAAAAGTAAATAACATAAATAAAAGAAGACTCCTTTGTAAAGTTCACACTGCTTCTGAAACCTTCAAGCCAGCTAGTAAATTGGAACACAGTCATGCATTGCAATCGCAGTCCTGTACATGTTGCTTAAGACATATCTCAAAGATATCAACACCAGCACTGCTGCTCAAGCCACGACATTACGAGCAGCAAGCATAGGGTAGCCAGTATAAATAATTCATTCAAGGGCACAAATTGTTGGTATGCATGCAGATTTCAAAAAATTTTTTTTAAGGAAAGCTACACACCTCTCAACAGTGTCATTTACAAAAGTGTTCAGAAGAATGTACGATATGAATTTTGTTCATGTTTACACACTTAGAACTATCACTGAAGTTGCTCATTAAACATACTGAATAAGGAGGGGAAGTTTTCAATTCCTTCATTCTGATGAAATATTCTTGAATGGGTCCATTCAAGATGCGCGGTAGCTTTGCAGCTAGCTAGTACAGAGCTAACGAGCTCATAAAGATGGCCAGAAGAGGGGGGTACAATCACAAAGCAATGACAGGTTAAAACTTTTGACGTGCATTTCACCCACTTTCCAGCTTCTAAGATGGAACCTATAGTTGTTGGAAATATAGCACCCATTGTGCAATGGCCACATAATCTCTGTTTTCATGCCATGTTATATTGTTAGTATTTTCACATCATAGGGAGACTGAAGGTGACATTAAAAGTGATGGCCTAACTGAGCTGCAGGGGATGAGCACATATGGTGGCACAAAATGTGTTCTTACTTTATTGCAAATTAGTGTGCTATGTTTCCCTTGCGACATTACCACCACAACATTAATTATGCAGACCATGAAGATATGGCTGACTGGAAAAAGTATCAGCAGAAGAGAAAACTTGTACAAGCAGACGGCACAGTAATAAGAGATGAAAGCATGGAGTAGTATTTACGTACTCTTCACCACATCCTGTGTGTTGCACCATTTCAAGTTATCTGTTATGATAATCAGCGTGGAATTAAACCTATAACACTTGGCTAGTGAGGAAATGTTTGCAAAAAGGAATGCAGCATATGAAAGAGTGCTGAGCTGCAAGTGCACTTACCAGTGTCTAAAGAAGAAACAAATAGGCATGATGCAGCTTTGCTAAGCTGTTTTTCAAGAAGTGGCGTGTCCTCTGATGCTATGGAGCCTTTTTGAGTCTGTTCCTTGATCTCGCAGCCATAGCCAGAATCACTGATAATTTCCACAATTTTTTGGCGTGTCAATATTGATGAGATGTAGACAACAGCAGCAGTACCTTCTTGAAGAGACACCTTGACACCTTCAACTCCTTCAGTTCGAGACAACATACCTTCTAGAGAGGTAACACAAGACATGCAAGTCATGCCTGTGACGCTGAATAATGCCGAAACAAGGTCTGGGGGTCCTTGCTCACTGATGATTGTTGCTGAATACCCTGCATTGCAGACAGCTCGACACAAGTCATATGCTCTCACCTCATAGCTGCAGAAGTCAACTAGCACCCTCTGCTCTTCAAGTGACACAGAAACTGACTTCACTCCTGGTTTTGCAAAAAGTACTCTTTCAACTGAAATAACACACAGGCTGCAGGCAACACCCTCAACAGAAAGAGTGACAGATGATGGCTGAATACTTTCAGGCAGAGTCACAACAAAACCAAGGTTGTTTACGGTAGACTTAATAGCAAGAGGGTCCGTTTGAGTTGTTTCAAACGTAACATTGGCTCTGCCCTTATCCAAGGAAACGTCAACACGGCAGACTCCCTTGATTTGGGCAACACTTGCCGTTACTTTGCCAACACACTCGTTGCACATCATGCCACCAATGAGCAGTGTGATATCTTCAAGGCTTGGACACGAGTTCTTGGTGCGTGCATTGAAGCCACTCTCTATTACTGCTCGGGTGATTTCACGCAGAGTTACCTCGCTTGGATCATACTTGACAACAGCTTCATTTTCTTCCAGATCCACCTGCAAAGAGCGGTTATATCAGATCGTAGCGCGGCTTATGTGCTTCCGCGAAGACGACAGGCAAGCGAGAACAACGCAGCCCGCTTCACATTACAAACGGGAATCTGAAACCACTACTACCTCGATCGGCACACTACTGCGCTGTTGTGATCTCACGGGCAAGCTGCGTGAGCTCGCTGGCTTCACCTAAATGACTATAAAATTGATAAAGTTTTCCAACTGAGTGAATATGCATACATCGGCTAAGGTGCGTAATAAACTGTACATTTAGGATGCAATATACACAAAAAGGCACATTCATGCGACTTGCACATTGTGGAATGCAAGTGATACATTCATTAGAATCATAATCTTAAATTTCAAATAGACGCCAATACCGAATGTTATTCATTTTCTATAAGTAAATATGCCGAGATACGTGAATTGTACACACTACAAAATAATTAAACTTACGTGAACAGTTTCAACACCGCTCAGATTCACCAACTTCTTGTTGATTATCTCAACACAAACCGGGCATGCCATTCCTTCCAGCAAAATAACATCAGTTCTCATATTAGGGGCCATGGTACTTCCTCACTGAAATGGAGAAATGCAATGCAGGAAGTTAAATGAAAACCCGCGCGGCCAATGCGTCGATCGTCTGAAACATTCTTAAGGCCAGCAATTACTTCAAGACAATTACTTGCAACAAAGTGACCCATAAACATACCTTCGAAGTACCACTCACGTACGCACGAATGAGCTTCGATGTCCAGCGACGCGGAGACACTCAAAACTAAGGTGAAAGTGCAAAGTGGAAGAGTCACAGTCGAAACCGACGATTTTGCCGAAACCAACACACAGGACACAGTAGTAACGCTGTAGCCGCACGATAGCCAGCTGGACTTGGCTTACTATGGCTTAACACTCAGTCAGTAAAGAAGTTAATTGAAGCCAGTGTATGGCCAGTCAGTGGTGCGTCCGAAGCCTCTCGTGTCTGCCTTGTGTGTTATGTGTTATGTTCCGGCGTGTGAGTGTGCTTTTGGCGTAGGTTGGTACGCATTGCAATGCAGTGTTAAACGTCGAGTAGAGATTTATAGAAAGGTTATAGTGCCATTTATTATAATGTCTGAAATCGTTGATTCATCATGGGCGTCGTTGAAGATACGCGATGAGGTCCGAAAGGCAGTTCAAGAACTTCAATTTGAAAAAATGACGCCTGTTCAGGTGTGTAATAAGACATTATCTATACGACCGAAAATTTGAAACTAAATGTTTGCTGTTACGTAGTGCTTGCGCCTAAAGTTTATGTGTGCTACGTCAACTGATCGGTTTCGTGGCAAGTGAAGTTAAAGGATGCGCGCAACTTCTGTGTGTTAACTGCCTCCCTGCGCGTTAGCCAGCGTGCCAGCTGAAGTGTTCATATCTGCGTTACGTCTCGACATTTTCGTGCCCCTTAACCCGTGAAGTGTTTTATTATTTTGACCAAAAGTGACCATGTTTTGCTTTTTTGTTTTAGGGCTTATTTTCAAACTTCATGGAAAATCATTCTAAAGCTTTTTCATCCAATTTGCCTCATGTTTTCAGCATGCAAACCTCATTTTACCTCCTCACTATGCAGTACACATACACACACGCGCACGCACGCACGCGCGCGCGCGCACACACACACACACACACACACACACACACACACACACACACACACACACACACACACACACATATATATATATATATATATATATATATATATATATATATATATACACAGTGTCTTCCATATTTGGCCGGTGGACATTAAAAAATTCCTGTCCACGAACTACTCGTCTAATTGAGAGCAAACATCGCTCACAGGGGAGCATATTGTAGTCTAAGTTGTTTGAGATGTATTTAAACGTCGGTACTTGCCTGCATTTTGTAGAATGAAGCAGAAACTGCTTTCGGCTACGAAGCACAGATTTTGTAAGCGAAAGCAGAGCTGCTGGATGGATGGAGGAAAGGTAGGAGCGCCCCCTTTGAAACGTGGGGATGGCAGTTGCCACCATGCTCAGCTTTTTATTTTTGTTTAACTGTGTTGTAAGTTATTAAAATTCGCCATTTTCTTTAAATATGTCTTCCTACACTTTTAACCTTGTGTCACCTCTCTGCTTTTGAGCAACCAATCCTCCAATCACTTTTTGCTAATTTCCACCGCATATTACATGACTATTGTTATCTCTGAACCCTAGGGCCTCAGGAAGCGTTACTGTGCCCGCATCAACATCAGGATGGATACCATCACATTTTAGTATGAGGTGTTTTATTGTTTCTACGGATTTACCACACACAGTATACATGTGCCTTCTTCTTTGTTAAATTTCTTTTTATAACTCCACGTTCTAAGGCATCCTGACCTAGCTTCAAAGAGTAGGGCATTGCCTCTTGAGTTATCATAAAACTCTGCCAGTATTGATATAGTTCAACACTATGCTTCTTTTCCATTGAATTTACCCTCTTTTTACCTTCCGTGTTTTTTTACCTGTCGTTTAATGCTCTGTCTTTCTCCGTCCTCATGTCTGGCATACTTACTGGTTAGCTTCCTAGTTCTTTTCCACCATTGTGAGTCAGCGCTCTCTCTGTATAGGTATCTAAATACCTTAGCTGCCCACCTGTTATTGTTGAATTTCCTCAGGCATTTTTCGTATGGATTTTACTCTGAGCTTCCCGTGCTTCGAACGATGCCCAGCCCATATCCCCCTGTACTGCTTCGTTTGTGGTTTTCCTGTGGGTACCTAGTGCTAATCTTCCAACAGCTCTCTGATTTACTTCTAGTCTCGACTAAACTTCTGCCCTTAAGCACAGGATCGCATTCCCGAAAGTAAGCCCCAGCACCATTACTCCCTTCTAAATGCCTCTCAGTAAGACATACCTGTTGTACCCCCACAATGCCCTATGTTTCATTATCCTGGCATCTCTTCGCCCTTTTGCTATGAGAGACTTTCGTGCTTTTCCGTGTACCTCTGCCCTTTGTTTATCCATACCCCGAGATATTTGTATTCAGCCACTCGGTGTATTTCATGGCCTTGTATTGTAAGCTCCTGATCAGTTGTATCATTGCAAAACATCCCACCAGACTTAGCTGCACTAAAACTGAAACCTAGACTGTCTCCTTCGTCTGCACACTAATTAACCATAGTTTGCAAATCTTCCTGGCTATCTGCTAGCAGTACAATACCGTCCGCATACATTAAACCCGGTAGTCATTGCTCAACAACCTTTCTGCCTAATCTGTACTACAGATTATACCCTAGATTGCTTCCTTGTAGCCTTCTTTCCATACTTATATAAAGCATGTACAGCAGTGGCGATAGAGGACAACCTTACCTTAATCCTTTATGTACCTCAACAGTTGTCGTACTCTTAATTCCTTCCCATGTTATTTCAAATTTATTTTCTCGATATATTTCCTGTAGAAAATCAGTTAGCTCATGACCGATACCTTCATCTTTTAATATGTTTCACAGGAGTTCCCTGTTCATGTTGTCGTATGCACTGCTGATGTCCAGGAAGGCTAAATACAGAGGTCTATTTTCTGCCTTAGCCATTTCTATGCACTGGGTAAGCACGAACAGGCTATCATCTAAGCGCCTACCACTTCTGAACCCGTTCTGAAGTTCCCTGAGTATTTTATTACTTTCTACCCATGACTGCATTTTTAATTTCGCCGCCTGCATTGCCAGCCTATATATAACTGATGTTATCGTAATTGATCGGAAGGATTTTATGTTCGTCTTATCGCCTTTCCCTTTATAAATCAGATTCATTTTACCCTCTTTCCAGCTATGCGGAATTTGCTTATTTGTTATGACTGCCTCCAATGCTTTTATCAGCGTTTCCTTGCTTCTTGGGCCAAGTTCATTAATTAAGTTGATTGGAATTTCGTCTATCCCTGCGGACGTGCATTTTGGAACAATTGCTTCCACCTTTTTCCAGTTACGATTGGTCAGTTCTAAGCTGTTTTCTATTGTGCTATCCTGTGTTGCTCCCTCATTTGGGGCAATTACCCTGTCGTCTTTCCTAAATGACTCAGCTATAACTGAACCAATGTAGTTCACAGCGTCATCTCCCTCTAAACAATTTCCCTCGGCATCATGAATCTGTTCCTGCTTTCTGTGATTCGCTTTACCCAGCCAGCTTATATAGTTCCAGAATTTTCTTGACCCCCCTTTAGTTGCATCGCGAACTTCAGCCAGCCAACGATCAGAGGACTGCTGTATTTAGCCTAGACGAGGACCTGCACTTGTTGCTTCTTTTGTCGATAAGATTCCTATTTTTGGCCTATTTCCTCTTCAGATAACTGCGCCCTCTTTGCTTCTCTGTGTTCCCATGATGCCAACCGTCGTTGTTCAATGGCCTCCCTAATTTCCTTACTCCACCAAGTTCGTGGCTTCCTCTTTCCTCTCCTGCTGATCTGACAGGTTGCGCCATCTGGCGGACGGCGACGAAAACAATTCGGCAGGGGGGGGGGGGGGCAGTGGTAGGATAGAAGTGCACTTGCTTCCAAGATGCAGCAGTTACAGTTTGTCTGCCCGTCGAAATGAATATCGCAAAAAAGAGTGGCAGACGAACTGCATCTGCTGCACCCTCAAAGCAAGCGCACTTCTCTCCTATCCCCCCCCGAGCCGAGAAGTTTTCTTCGCTGTCCGCCAGATGGCGCAACCTGCCGGATCGGCAGCTTGGCTCCCGTCTGCAAAATCTGTGCTCGTAACCAAAAGCAGTTTCTGCTTCATTCTACAAAATTCAGGCAAATACCGATGTTTAAATACATCTCAAACAACTTAGACTACAATATGCTACCCAGTGAGCGATATTTGCTCCCGATTAGATGAGTAGTTTGAGGACAGGAATTTTTTTAAAATCCACCGGCCAAATACGGAAGACGCTGTGTGTGTGTGCTTGCCACTGCAACAAAAGGTACAGTTAGAAACGATGAAATAGGTGCCGTAAGTGTGCGATCCAAAAATGCAGTGTTTGAACTGACAAACTGCTGCCATCTATGTTGTGTAACATGAAAACCGGGTTAACGTGGCTGAAAATGTTTTGACATATGTGTAGTAAAACAAGAAAGCGAAATTACCGGCTGCTAAGCATGAGGTCATGGTTTCGAATCCCGGCCATGGCGGCTGCATTTAAATGGGGCCGAAATGTGAAAACATCCATGGTGCTTAGATTTATGGCGTATTTGGCAAATCGCACAGGTATGCACCAGGCCGCCCTGGTGCTATGATGATTGGATGAAAAGGCGCACGAGGACACCCCGGCATGCACCAGTGTGATTTATTGAAAATGACATTAGGTGCACGTTGAAGAACTCCAGGTGGTCCAAATTATTCCTGAGTCCCCCCACTACGACATGCCTCATAATCAGATCGTGGTTTTGGCATGTAAAACCCCATGATTTAATTTTTTAATTTTAGCAAAATAACTGCGGATTTCAAATGCTTGCACTGCAGCCGTCTATTTAGTATAAGAAAAACTAAGTGGACGAGCTGAGCTCGTCCTAATAAGCAAAATTAACCAAAATCACATTGACGTGCTGAGCTCGTCCAAAACACTTAAGAGTTCAATATTATTTTCTAGGTTTAAAAAGCAGCTAAAGTGTTTCTCTTTAAACGAGACATACTAACTGAATATTGAATTGAGGTAAACTATAGTCAGTCAGTTGGGGCTGCCAAGGCTGGAGCATGCTGGGGGGGATGTTCGCATAGAAGATCTGCTGCTTGTTGATGTTATACACTTCCTGCACCCACATGCTTCAGCGAACCCATGACTTGTTCGGGTCCCTTTGATGTCCCTCAGGCGCTGTCAAAGGGCTAATTCACCCTGGCGACTTGAGTGGGTTGTGCGACCAATTTGGACTAGCAATTGAAAAGGGACTTAAGGTGACCAATGTTCACACCAGCCAGTCAGCACACCGAAATGCCTCACGATATGCCATTCATATTTGCTCCCAATGCTATCGCCACTTGAAATAAGTGTCAGTGTATACAGACATCCTATTCCTGAGCACCTGCATCGAATCATTGAGCAGTTTTGCGACTGAAAAATTGAGCTGCAAGCGACTGGCCCATTATAATAGCTTTTTGAAAAAAGTGACATTTTGCAACCATTTTTGACCAACTTGGTCATGCGGCCGCTGTCAGTCACCGGTGTGAATGAGTCTAAAGTACACTTGGTGCATGTGCAAAGTCTCACTTCTTCACCTTCCATTCACTTCACTTCACCGCAATACACCTTACATGCTTCACCACATAACACAACTATACTGCAGTGAAGCCATTTTAGAACCCATAAAGACCCGTGCTGTTCTTCTAAGGTAGCACATTGCTGACTTTCCTTCTTTGAAAAGCTAAACCAGTATGAATGACGTTGCACATTTTTTTAACGCGATAGCGTTGAGGGTCCCACGTCGCAGGAAATCCGGCGACGAACGCCCTTCGGTAAAAAAAAATTTCGGACCACCCATACCCAGGCCCTCCATGTGGTGCAACGAAATTACTGAACCAATCGAATTGCTCACGCTAAAATACGTAGAAAAACCTTAAAGTATGGCTACACACAACCTACAGACATGATAGCGTCGAATTGTAATTTGAATATACGAGAAAACATAATTCTGTTACGTGAAAACTCAAACAAACCCCTTTTCCAGCATTTCTACCATTCATAGACTGGCCACGGCACCTGCCATTTGTGCATGCCAGCGCGCGAATCTCTCGGAAGCCACGGAACGGCGGGTCCGTTTCCTTGAAACACTTCCAGATGGCACTCACCTCTGCCGCATCGCGACCCACGCGAGAGGCCGGCTTTCTACCAGAAAGCCTGCCTTCATGCATAGCGTTCGCCGCGAGCGTTTCCCGGTAAACATTACGATTACATATGCTGCAGTTGCCGGGAAGCGTGAGAAGCAGTCAGGGACCTTTGAATGCTATCGCATTCCACTCTTAAAGGTGAAGTTTAATTAAGCATCCTCCAAATTTTTAGAAAAAAGCACTATTAGCATTCTAATATGTGACAGACAGAAGTAAAAAGCAACTCTGTGCCATTTGACATGCCTCAAGGTTCACGGAATATTTTGAAAATGCTAGGAGCAAGTGGCATCTTGTGTACAAGATACCACTGTCGTGCAGAAACATTGCATTCAACAGATAGGAGGCTGTTTGAACCGCAGGCTAAGGGAACAAACGTACACTTGAGACCTCGTTAATGCCCCGGGAAACACACTGCCCTGGGCAGTGTGGTTAATGCCCCGGGCAGCACACTGTGGCAGATGCAAATCTAAGCCCACCTTCGCCAACACTTCAGTTTTATGAAGATCATGGATAAAAACAAATATAAAAATTTTGGAAGCATTTGCCATGTTATCTGGAACCGTAGACAAGAGTGTCAGCGCTCCTTCTATCAGCTTGACATGGAAAGAAATGGATTGTCTGAGTGGAAATTGAAGGAAAAGTAATGTGGTCCACGTTTATGACTTTATGGCTGCCTTTTCATTCTTTCTCTTTTCTTGCACGATGCGTTTCCATTAAAATGACAATTGATAGTTTGCACTTCACCTGTTTAGTCTCATTCTTCTGTATTTGTCCTCGTATGTGTTTTGTTATGCTAGCACAATAATCTGGAACTTCACCAACAGCATTGTTGCCTTTTAGGTATTGATCTAGTGGGAGAAGCATGCTTCTTTAGTTTTCTAACCATTCCCCTTTATTGAAGTGGTGGTGCATTTGCATTGTAATATTGTATTAAGGCAGAAATTCGTGGTTTGTTTTATTTTTGTGCAAATGAGAGAAATAACCTGTTGTTAAACTACCTTAGCTATTCTCAATGCAGGGATCTTGTGAAATATGATATTACAAAATTATTTTTATGTATTAACAGCATGTGACTGCAGAGTCATTCTAGCTTGTTGATCTTTCTATCTATGCAGGTGACAACAATACCACTTTTTTTGTCAAATAAGGATGTTGCTGTGGAAGCAGTGACAGGCAGCGGGAAAACACTGGCCTTTTTAATACCCCTATTGGAGATTCTGCTTAAGAGAGGTGAACCACTCACAAAATATGCGGTGAGTCAGAGATGTACGTCACTGCACAAATTTGAAAACTGGTAGTGACATAATGCAGATGTGTTTTCTTTGATGTGTGGAAAGTGATCTCAAGATCAATGCAAGTGTTAGCAATAAGATTGCTGCACATGCACTGCAGTAGCCGCACATGGCGAAATCATGCATTTATGACCTTAACAATAATGCATGTGGTTGTCACGAGGTACTGCTGCAAGTATCTAAGGCTATTTATGACTTTTGTGGAGTTCTTTACTCGTTCAGGACCCCAAAAACTTGGTGAAAGCAGTTGCTTGCTTCAACACTAGCAGTGCTAAAGCAACTTATGCTCAGGAACTAAGTCTTGGCCTTCTTGGTGGCAGTTTTGTTGAAGTCGGATCAAAATTAAACCTATGAAGTTCGTTAACTGACTTCACTGGTTGAAGTAGGTGTGCTTTGCTTGAATGTAACCGCGAGATTGGTTTGCTCACAGTGAACGTAGCTTACCTAAATTTAAAGGTGACCTGCTAGAGCACTTCAGTCCTTCCACACTGTTTTGTTTACTTTTTGGTTCCAGTTGCATGTGCCCATGTTGGTTGCATCAGGGGCAAGGGAATTATTGGTGCAAGTTGATCACTGTTTTATTATTTTATAAGAGCACAATATTTATGTGTAATTAAATTGAATCTGCAAACTTTGTATTGACAAGCTGTTGTTAGTTACAATATGAAATAAATCTTGTACTGAGTCACACCCATTATAAGTGTTGCTTGAATAGTCTTTTGCGGGATCAAATCCTGGCCGCAATGATTGCATTTCGATGGGGGTGAAATGCAAAAATGTCCATGTATTGTGTAATAAGTGCATGTCAAAGAACCCCAGATGGTGATGATTATCTGAAGTCCCTCACTACTGTGTGGCTCATAATCAGATTGTAATTTTAGCATGTAAAGGCTCAGAATTTTCTTTTTAGTGGCACGAGCATCGAGTGACACTATTTTTTTCTTGCACAGCACTTCAGGTTCACCTCCTGAGACAACTGGGGAGGAAATTCAAAATAAATCAGAAAAAGAAAAAAAAACTTTGGTATCGGCCCACGTATAGGGAGTGCCTAATGCCTACTTTACCTCTGCTGCGGGTCAGCTCAGTATTGTACTATCTTCGGGATCGGCCCACATATGGGGAATACTTAATGCCTGCTTCACCTCCGCCATGGTTGATTTACAGGTTACAAGTTGAGTTACTGAAGCATCTGGAATAATTAGAAATCACTGAGACAACCTGGGACAAAATTTAAAATAAATCAGAAAAAATTAATACAGTACTAAATTCATATGTTTCATTATAGATATCAGAGCATAAGTTTAGTTACAAGTTGAGTTACTTAAGTGTCTGTAATAATTAGAATTAATTTGAAATTACTGATTACTGCACAACCAAAGCACAGAATCGTAGACTTCAGAGACCCGCCACGTGAGCACAACTTTGGTGAAATTCCTGGAAACCCGGAAGTAGAAAGCGGAAGTAATGACGTCACACACAAGAAGGTGGCATGATATTGAACTGGCTGATTAATGGAAAACATTTGCCTCCAAGTTCAGTTTGTGCGTTATGTTCGCCTAAAGTCCACCTAAAGAGCACCAACGCCGAGGTGCAAGTGCCACTAAGAGACAACTAAGTCAAAGGTTAGGGTTGCCTACCATTTTTTCTTTTGCATTATTAGGACCTGTATCACCTGCTTTTTCTGATCACTTTGTTGCATCTGTTTCTCCATAATTGAACTAATATGTGCTCATTACTGGCAATGTAAATTGCCATTTAGAAAGTCACTAGTCAAATTGTTCGGAAGTCATTTTGCTGTGCATATGTTTCAAAACAAGTAGATTATACTTTATGCCTAAACATATATTTGATGGGCAGATGGCACTAAAGAACTTTTCAGCTTAATTTTTATCACTCTTCCATCTCTGTGTATTTTTTTCCCTCAGGTTGGTGCTATTATTATCTCTCCCACAAGAGAGCTTGCTACACAAATTTACCATGTCCTCGAACACTTCCTTCAGTTTTTGCCACAGTTCACAGGGCAGCTTCTTACAGGAGGCTATAATCCCATAAATGATGTGAAGACTTTCAAGGAAAAAGGGTAATAACCTCTTCATCATTCTTACAATATTGAGAACCTCAGATCTGTTGACCTTATTGTGTGTAATTGGTTATTTTTTCAGAGCTAATATCATAGTGGCGACACCAGGACGTATGGTGGACATGTTTGAACGAAAAGATGAAAGCTTCAGCTTTGCGGCTTGTGTAAAACCTCTGGTACTGGAAATTTCTGTGCCTTCGAGCTGGATTTCTCACAATAAGTCAGCATGTTCTATTTGTAAATGTAAGGTGGAAGAAGCATGATCACGCTTCTCTGCTGCAAGTACGCCAGTGAGCACTATGAAAGGGAGAACCCCAATTTTCATTTAGGAGGTCAAAGCGTCTTAACATCTATGGTGAACAAAATTGTTGCACAACACTTTCAACGTGTTCAACATGTTCAACATGCGAGCTGCTACGGTCACGTTCACATGTCATGTTTCATTCCACACATTGGCGGTAATCATTGTTTGTTGGTCTTTCCCTTCATATTGCAATTGGGGCGTACTTCTCAAGTATGACATTTCTTGTAGTTCACTAATGCATCTTCATTTTTGTTATTACTTTTGCCACTGCTGCTCTCAACAAAAACTGTCCAGGAGAAGTGAAGTGGCTGACAAATGGTTTTCATTATTACATCTTTTGTGTTCCCGTTGCAGGAAGTGCTCGTGTTGGATGAAGCAGACCGCCTGTTGGACATGGGATTTGAAAAAAGGTATATCCATTTTTTTTGTGCTATTCAACCCCCTCTTTTTATTCTTTTTTTGTCAATTCCAGGCAATGGATAGGTAATGATGCATGTTTGGGATATTCCACTCCTGTGATTCTTAAGAGGAAGCTTTAGCTCGGGCCCCACTCCGACGCGGCCTATTCAAATACATGTAAAATGCAAAAACTTTTTGATGAGATAACCCCTGGAGCGATTTTAATGAAATTTATTGCATTTGAAAGAGAAAGTTAAATTCTAGTGACTGTTGGAAGCGGAATTTCGATTTAGGGCTTGAATTTTCTTAAAACGACTTTCAAATATTAGACAGTTTTAAAAAAATAGAAGCACGAGGTTTACAAATTCATAGCTTTGCATCAAGAACTGATATCGCGGTTATGTAAATGGCATCAATTAGATCATTCAAAGCGGACAAATTCAATATCTCATTTTACATGTTACGTGAATTTGTTACGTTCGTTACAAGGGTTTTGCAAAAGTTCTATTTCCCTATTATTAAATTTTTTTATATTCCTGTGTAACATATAAATTTTGTCCGCTTTAGATGTACTATTAGATTCGATTCACAGAATTGTATTATTATTCGCTGTTATTGAGTTAGAGTTGTAAACATAATAGTTTCGTTTTCTGAAAATTTTTGATTTTGTAACTCGAAAATTCGAAACCAACAGTCACTATATTTTAAGTTTTTCTTTTAACTGCTACAAACCTGGTCAAATTTGGTGCAGTGGTTGCCGAGAAAAACGAATGCTCCTTTTACATGTATTTAGATAGGAGCACCCAAGCTAAAGCTTCCTCTTAACAGAGAATACTAAGTTCACTTGGGCTTTCTATACATTGCATGCAAGTTTCACTGTTTACTCTGAATAGAATGCACACATGCAGCTGCTACAGTCAATGTTTAACCCTTGGTGTTAATAGAGTTAAACCTCAACATAACGAAGTCGGTAAAATTGACAATTTGCTTCTTTGCATTGAAATTTCATTGTATTGAAATTCGACCTTTTTGCAAGTACAGTCGCCAATCGGTTTTTCTTACACAGAAAGGAGCCGCAGAGCTTTCTGAATTATCGGACAATCGAAAAAAGCAAATTTGAATGCCAAAACAATTCATTTTGATAAATTTGTGAGTCGGTGCCGAATGATATGGTTTCATGCCACGTACGTCGACAATATCTTCACTTCGGCGGTACGAATTATGTGAAGCTAGCCACGCTTTCGCGTGCACTTCACCCTCAAGGCTGATAGCGTCGCCTGCACTTCCCTTCTCGCTGCCAGTGCTTTTCCTGATAGCGTCGCCTGCACTGGGACGACGCTATCAGGAAAAGCGCTGGCAGCGGGGAGGGAATGCTTCGTCTGCCTCTCGCTCCAACGAGTCACCTATCTAGATTACGCAACCTCCAATACTAAATGTGCGGGAAGACAGCTTACATGGTGCGTCGCCATCTCGGCGCGCCCACTCTTTGCACACACGGCAGATTACCTCTAAAGCAGAGTTTGCGGCTACGCATGTGCTCAGCAACGCTTACAGCCATGTACAGTCACGGCCGAGACGCACGCCAGAAGTCAACATGCACATCAACTTACCCCCATTCCACCCCCTCGTGCGCGCTTGATCGTGTTACTGCTAGCTCGCTCCCCTCCCTCTTTCCCTTTGCTTGCACAGGAAGGTGTCACTCGTGAAGCCACCATCTTTCTTGTCTCACCCATGCACACTTTCACTCGCACCTAAAGCACACAGTGTGCAGGGCTTTATAGGACCTTATCGCACTTGGACTTTATACGGAATATGTTGCGGCTCCATTTCGGCAGTCGCTCTTGTTGAGCAGTGCACGGTTTAAAAAGTGCATTTGCAAGCAGCCACTTGTAACTCAATCATTTGACCATCTGCGTCAGCGGAAGTTTCCATTTATGTCTCGGCATCTCTTTGCGGTGGCAGTGAAATTTAGTTATATTGAAATTGCGTACAAACACAATTTGTTATATATTGAGATTCTAAATACGTGTTTTATAGACAAGAGGTTATGAAAAGTTAAATACTTGAATACTTGAAAAGTTAATTACTATTGATGTTCGTTATATCGAGGTCTGTAGTTAGCTGTGGCATGGTCTTTAAGAAATGGGGGTCATTTTCAAGCCATGACCTGAGAAAGTACCTCTACTCTGCGTGTTAGCATCTTGCTGGGTTAATGCACTAAAGTGCATTAGGACAATAACAGTGCTGACATTGACTTGTGATGTGCACAACACGATGTGTTCGACATTTTGACAGAATTGCCTGCCTGGTTGGGATAATCAATTTTGAAGTCAGTAATGTTTCCAGGCAAAAGGGGAATTATATTAAATTCAACGCTTCAGAAGCCAACTCAGCTCATTCCTCAGTGGTTATGCATTGGATGGTGGCAGTCTGCAGCTTTATAGATCTTGATAATAGAGGGAAACTATGCAAAGTGATCCATCTTCATTTATTCATAGGCATAGAATATTTCATCTCTTGCCAGCAAAAATTGCTGACTCTTAAAGTTTATTATTTGTTATCCATCCAGGCAGGATATCGCTTCTCAGCCTTTTGCCTAAAATCAAAGTCCAGGCACAAACTAACAAAATGCATCACATGTAACCAAGCAATGGTTCTCAAATATTTAAACTTCGCAGCTACCTTGACGCATTCGCAGGTCATTTGAGGGCTTCTGTTCAGTACATTATATACAGGCTTGTTATATGACAGGTTGTTATATGAGCTTGTCTACTCAAAGAGGCGCATCAATTGTTGCCTTGAATCTTTCAAAGTGAGAGTTCAGGAAATAAAGGGATTTCCTTATCTCCTGAGGCGGACATTACTTGCAAAATAATTTTATGCATAATAGACTAATTAAGTTTTAACTAATTATCTTATGGCCCAAATTGCAATTTACAAATTCTAGCCATGTAGTTCGCAAGCTGGATCCACTTGGAATGAATTCTCAAGGTGACACCAGTGAACTTTCCGGAGAAATGCACTGGCGTCCCAGTTACTTTCTTAACAAAACTTAGTTTTATGCATTCAAGCACAAAAGTAAGTGGAATGCAAAGGCATTTGGCTGCAAAGTTCAGGAATTAATATCTCGAAACTGGTGTCTTCACGAGAATTCGTTCCAAGTGAATCTGCTTTGCGAACTCCCTAGCTAGGATTTGTAAATTGCAATGTGGGCCATAAGGTAATTAGCTTAAAAGCTAATTTGAATTTTTGCTAATTAGTCGATCATGCATTATATATATATATATATATATATATATATATATATTTGCAAGTAGTGTCTGCCGCTTCGAGTAGACCACTTCATGATCTAGAATTGTGCTATCTGCCACAGGCAACCTTTAAGAATTTTTGAAAGTGTTTGCTTAAACACCCTCTATACTTCATGCAATATATTAAAGTAACCCTCACTAGTCCATCAGAGATTTACTTAAACACAAACATTTAAGCATCTTCCAGAAAGCATTCTATAGCAATTTTTAAAAGGTGCTTGTTAATGCCGTAGAGGAATTTAAAAACTAGGAGTCAGCATGACGTAACTGGCATCAATAAGCCAACATTTTCTGACGCTGCTCCTCCTTCATTCTTTCTCTCTTCAGAGCCATTTGGCACACTACAAGTTTTGAGAACAGGGCCTGTATATGGTTGCCAGACCTTTCACTGTAATGTTTCAATGTACTGCTCTCTACCACTCTTGACTCAGCTCTCTGTACTTTTTGCATTGCATGAATTAGCTAGAAATTACTGCTTGCCTACATATGGTGAAGGCTGTTTACTCATCCTTCTAATTTTTTTGTGACTAGGCTTCAAAATTGTCACATGATGCTCTCTCCAACCTTTTTTTTTCTTCCTCCATGTGTTCACAAAGTTTGACAATGGCGCATTGTGCCACATTTGGTAACCACTATTTCTACTGTTGCCCTCACATTATTTATGTATAAATTTCAGAAATAGGAGACATTGGTCTGTATTGCTTCCAGTGGCGTTACCCTCTTGCGCAAAAGTAGTAGACCTCCCTGGTTTTTACATCAATTTTTGCATCAGCTGGCAAATATGTTTCTGCTTTAGGATGTTTCTCAAGCAAATGAATATGCCTTGAACAAGAATTTGCACTAACTGGTCCACAAAGTGATGCCCTATTGTGGTTTGAAATATGTAGGGGAGTCTATTGCCTTTACAAGTGCCTGTTAAAATCAAGTTATTCATTTTATTTACATGTTGCCTATACTGTTTTGTATTATTATTTATCTCAAGGACATACTGAAGAGCCAAACTTCAACAGGATGAAATAGGAATTTATACTTAAGCATGCAATAGCTGAATAATTTGCCAAGACATTTGCAGGTGCATTTTTTTCCCTCTGTGTGCATGCTTTTTCTTTTTTTAAATCTGCAAATGTGTTCCTCTTTGTCCACAGCATCAACACCATCTTGTCATTCTTACCCAAACAGAGAAGAACAGGCTTGTTCTCAGCTACCCAAACAAAGGAAGTAGAAGATCTCATTCGTGCTGGCCTTCGAAACCCTGTCAGTGTTACAGTGAAGGAAAAACCCACTGAATGTGGCCGTACACAACGCACTCCTGCACTGCTGAAAAATTTTTACATTGTAAGGCACCTTTGCCAAAAATGAAAAAATACTGCAAGCTGCAGATAGTGTCTTTGTTTCTGTTCCAGCTTTGTGAGGCAGACCAAAAGCTCAGCACTTTGGTGGCGTTTCTGAAAAGCCATTCAGGTGGAAAACACATGGTCTTCTTCAGCACATGTGCCTGTGTTGAGTATTTTTCTGCCATTCTTGTACAGTAAGTTCTGCTCTATTGTTTAGGCAGGGGAAAGTATTTACATAAAAAATTGCTGTTTGCATTTTTTTGTGTTATGTTTGTTTCACACCATACTTGCTCCTCAGAAGGTCAAACTTTTTTCATCATGCAGTTTCTAAAGCATTTTGAAATGTGCCATATCAAGCTTAGGCATAATTAATTCCTGCCTAAATTCATCATTAATATATACTTTGTACTGAAGAAATCCACCCAGCTTAGTGGCAGGGTAGTTCTGCTCCTGAGCAATAATGTTGCCTGTTTAATTCTCAATCATGGCAGCTAGATTCAGATGGGTGTGGCATAGATAAGTGCTTCTATGTTAAGCTTAAAATGGAGGTTAAAGAACCCTAAGTTCTGAAAATTAATCTTGCCTGCCGTGGTAAATTAGGGGCTATGGTATGTGCTGCTAAGAATGAGGTCATTGGTTCGACTCCTGGCCACAATGGCTGTATTTTGATGGGGGTGGAGTGCAAAAATGCTCATGTACTGTGCTTTGAGGTGCACAATGAAGAACCTCAAGTGATCAAAATTAAATCAGAGCCCTCCACTATGTCTATCCCTCATAAGCCAGTGTGCAGTTTTAAAATGCAAGGCCCCATAACTTGTTTACTTTTGAAAATTAATCTGGAGGCCTCCATCATGCAGTCACTCATAGCCACTGTGTTGCATTGTGATATCAAACTCCATCAATTCTTCAATTTCCAGGAAATGTCTTAAGGCATTTTGTTTAACCCTAACATTAATACTCCGTAACCACGTTAATGAGTATGCGACAAACAGAAGGCGAGAGAGATCATTTTGGAAATGTGTGTTTTATAAATAATATAAAAGAACTGTGCCATTAAAACTTATGGCAAAAGAACTTGTTTATTCATGTTAGAGAACATGGCACAGAAGTAATTGTTATTACTCTAGTTTCATTAGAGTGCTTTGTTCTTGCTTTCCTCAGAGTCAACAATGTCTTTTAGAACTGTTTTTCGCAAGCTTGGTTTTGTTTCCTCCACAGGCTACTGAAAAACATGACTATTATCAACATTCATGGCAAGATGAAAAAGAAAAGACAAAAGGTCTTCAACAGATTCATGAAAATGGACAAGTAAATAATGTACTTCTTATGCACTCCATTCACTTAACAGTTCAAAAAATTGAAGCATCTTTTGAATTCATCTTCTCCGTCACTATTTACAGAGGTGTGCTTGTCTGCACAGATGTTATGGCAAGAGGAGTTGACATTCCAGATGTCCAGTGGGTTGTCCAGTATGATGCTCCAAAATCATCCAGGTAGTTCTTACAATTTTTTGTGCACTACATGTGTCGCAGGCCCACGCTGGTGCATGTTGTAAAAAGGGGCTGAAGTTCTGGAAATAGAGCTGTTTCTTTGTTCTAAGCTGGTTGAATGGATGGTTGTTACTTATTCTGAACCACGTTTCAGAAAGCTGGAACTGCACATTTAGTATTGCTGTATTCAAGTGTTATGCATGTTGCTTGTTGCTTATTTTGCTTTTCTGAAGGGAAAACATAGGCTTAAGGATCACATCTGTCTAAAAAAAGGTTTCATTTCTGACGTTTATTTGCACAGTTATGCTCTTCGATTCTGCTTTCACATCTAAAGGAACCAAAGGAAACATTAAAGTGTAGACGTCAGTGAACATGCATTTAATGCTGTCACAGTGGTACTAGAGTCATTTTTTTAGGCAAAAGCCCAAAGTGGCTCGTTGCATGCCTTGCAGAAAAAAACAGCGTCTAGTTGAGTAGTAGTACAAAAAAAAGCCATGTGACCTCCGAGTGAGCGGCGGGTGGAGAGGGGAATGAGCGGTGCGCACAGACAGAAAAGCAGGTGTTGCGTCGCTGATGTCACGTGGCAGCGGTTGTGGCGACAGTCGACTGCAACGCGTGAGAGAGACAGCGATGAGGGATGCTCATCCAGGGCCTAGCAGATT
Organism: Dermacentor variabilis; assembly: GCF_050947875.1. Lineage (NCBI taxonomy): Eukaryota > Metazoa > Arthropoda > Arachnida > Ixodida > Ixodidae > Dermacentor > Dermacentor variabilis. The sequence goes on along the minus strand of NC_134568.1, from coordinate 148,660,202 downwards.
GCGCGGTAGGCCTTGGAAGTGCGCCATGACCCCGAGGATGCTCACCAAGTGAGAAACAAGGTGCGATGTGCGAAGCAGCGGGAGCAAGGCGTTCAACTGCGAGTGCTGCTTTCCCCTGCTGGGAGGATTCAGCGTAATTGTTTTCAGCTTGTGTTACATATATGTAAGTGTTACATATGTAACGCTTACTGGTGACAAGCATGCTGCACCTTTAGGTAGTGCATTAAGCGCTCGCATGTGTTGTTGAGGACGTCAACCTAAAACGCCTCACGTGTACTTCACACTGTGGCTCGTTATGTCTTGCAAGAAGTCTGACCCCTCCAATCGTATTTCTTAAAGCATTACCAAATGTGAAGCAGGCTTTCACCTTCGTGTGTTGCAGGAGGGTAACATGCTGTCAAACTTTTTTTCCTGCTTTAAATTTAAAAAAGAAAAAGAAAATTACATTGTGAGCACTGGCTATCACAGCAGTTCCTTGGATCTTGCAGAACAAATGCACTTTCAAATTTTATGTTCCAGATTAAAACAAAAGAAAGTGCATTTTCTGGCTTTTCATGCTCTCTGTGCAGTGTTTTGCATAGTTCAAATTGTCACTACATGACAAAATATTGCACCTGTAGCTTTCAAAGCTGATAGGGTTCAATTTGTCTACACATGTTGGCAGTATCATGGCCAACAGTTTTTGAAAAACATCTTTCTGTGGGCCATTCTCAAGACACAAAATAAGCTGTTGTATTATAATCTATAAAATAAAAAAATTGCATGTGAAAAAGTGTGCAAAGAAAATGCATATATGCTGCATGCTGCATTGCCACATAAAGCCTAAAATTTAAAAACACATGGATACAAATGACAATTTTCAGAGTAGCAAGCGAAACTGTTATTGCCTGAAGCCTTATAATTCTAGTGTCTCTAATAAGAAAAAATAGGAATCTGGAGGTGCATGTCTTCCTGAATGTAGAGCCAGGCAAGCGGGTGTATGCTATTAAGTAAAAGAGCATGACTATGCATCTGTCCATGAAAAGTATGGCTAGGGTTCAGCATTTTCACTTTAAACCAACAAAAGTAGGCTAATATTTTTTTTTCCGGAGTTCGGTTCTATGGAAAGGGTTCGTGAGAGCAAATTTACCAGAAATCTAAGACAGCGATTGGCGCACAGCTATCAGCCTACATACACTCTGATGTAAGGACCCTGGCAAGGTCACATGTCAGCTTGTGGCCAAAGCAATCTTTACTGTCTTTTTGTGTGCATCTATTTTGCCTGCCGCTGTGATGAAATTTTATGAAAATGAGAAGCCGGAGGTCTGTATTCCTGTTTGTGGCGAGTGCAGGAGTGGGGATTAGCAGAGAGGTCGAGGGAGCCTTAGCCTCAGCTCTTGCAGTATTTGTGCCAGAGCCACTACGGTGCGTGAACTGAGCAAGTTTACTGATGGTAACATGAGGTCGTATCTACCGCATTCTTAAAAAAATTTCTGTATTTCATTGGAGCTCTCTAGTGTCTGCCCACATAATGTTACAAATAAGATCTCCTTCTATTGTTTGAATATCAAATGCATTCATTCATAATTCCTGCATTGTCACGTGACATTATTGCTAGACTGCTTCTCGAAACATTGATATCCTGTGCACTAAATGCAACTTCAGTATTGAAGAATAGGATCTGCAGTCTACAGCACATTTCGTCAACAAAATTTGTGAACGAAATATTCACCGACAAAAGCCAATAAGCTCGACACAAGAAGTTATCCACCAAAAAAAAGCTGGTGAAAGCTCATCTGTAAAAACATAATCACCCAAGAAACTGAATTTTCAGGTGGAAATAAATACCAAAAAAGTGTGCTGAATTCTGAAAAAATCAAAGCCAAAAATGATGAACCCTAAGTATGGCCAATAACTTGTCTTGTGTTATTACTCAAATGTTTTTTTCTTTTGCTTCAGCTCATTTATTCATCGCTGTGGAAGGACTGCGAGAATGGGCAATGAAGGCAACGCAGTGCTTCTGCTGATGCCCAGTGAGGACGCCTACATCAAGTTCCTGGAGCTGAATCAGAAAGTAAGTTGCTGTTTTTTGAGCTTTAAAATTAAGACTGCATTTAAACTGAAACGTTCTTGGTATTTGTAGTTCTTTACACCCTTGTATGTGGACACGTCCAGCATGTAAGCCCATTTTACAATGATAGCTGTATGTGGGACATTTAACAAAGTTTACATACATGTAAATGTATGTGAGTTGTCGGTAGGTATTGAAATGACGTACCATTGGGATGTGTTGATTCAACATGTGAAATAAAACGGTATGTCATTACTACTCTCTCCTCCTGCTAGTTTCTTCTACCTATAAAAATGGAATATATATGGAATGAGGGATATAAATGGAATGAGAATTACAAAGAGAATATTCGTCGGTATTGAGGGTTACTGTCTGTGTGTTGAACATGCTCACTATACTTTGTTTTGTACTTCAACAATGTGGAAGCTTAACAAAAAGAATGTTTTGTGGGCGGATGTTTGGTCACCCAACTCTGAATCAAAAGGCCGTGATTCTGAAACCATATCTAGATAATTTTTTTTTTTTAACATGTTATTTTTTGTTTTTATGGGTAGTTGAACCCACTTATAACAATACCGGTTTTTACCAATAAAGTAGAACCTGGTTGATACAATCCCGTTATGTATGATTTCCCGGCGCCAACATTCACTATCGAGAACACACAAAATTACTCAGTAGAGTTACGCATATTTTTTTACGGGTTCATTTGTTCCCTAAAACACAATCTTTCAACAACAACATTTAGTACAACAGCAAACTCGTTTGGAATTGTACAAAAAAAGAAAAAAAGAAAAAGCATCAAGTATGACTTGTTCATTGATTTCTATTTGCTTTCCCATACCAGCCGGCCAATTATAGATAGCGTTGTGCCCTTTGTGTCCTCTGCCTTATATTACTATGTTGCTTCAAATAAAGAATCACTTGATAGTAAGCGCATTGTCCTGGCCATTTATCGCACATCCTGTCATGTGTGCTGTTTTGCCATAATGTATGTAAACCAACAAGCCGAGCTAAGAACCCTTGTACCTATGCATGCAACTATTTGCGTAGATAGCATTTCTTTTATCAAAATTACCGATACTTTAACTTCAGAAGCATGGGGGCGAAATGCGAAAACACCCGTGTGCTTAGATTTAGGTGCACGTTAAAGAACCCCAGGTGGTCAAAATTTCCGGAGTCCTCCACTACGGCGTGCCTCATAATCAGAAAGTGGTTTTGGCACGTAAAACCCCAAATATTATTATTATTAACTTCAGAAGACATTTATCATCTGGCAACAGCGTTGCAGCAACGCAAGAATGTAAAAAATTGCCCATTCCGTTTAAGGAGAGAAAGAAGGAGAGTGTGCCTATTACATTAGGCTCTCCTGTATTATCAACATACCTTTTTTTCTCACAGAGTGCTCTGTCTTAAAGGGTACGTTTATAGCAGTGAGATCACCCTTAAGTTTCCCGAAAGCCTCTGAAGTCTGCATGTAACACGTCCAAGTGCTTCCGTGCTTTTCTAAGCCATGCACTAAAGTACTTTTTAAGCACATCTTAGGACACAACCACTTTGTCGCAGTCCATAGTAATGGCTGCAATGAAGAGAGGGGGCAGAGGTTACAAAATCTTTACATGTCTCTGTCCCTATATTTTTCTCTACACCGTGTATTTTTAGTGTTTGGATTGCGTTTATGAACCAGTGACCACTTACAGCCTTCACATGTCTTGCTCGCTGTAAAAGCTCTGTACATTATAGTTTGCAGTCACTTCCATAAACCTGCTCCGAAAGTCTATTTTGTTGCTCCGAAATGGCATGGGGCATTAGCATCACTGTTCACATCATTATGGATTTAGAGCACCATTTCATTTTTTATAGCACTGACAACCTGATTACTTTATCAACAGAAATTTTAGGAAAATGTGCACATGTAGAATTGACATATAAGTTACTTGAAGATGTAGCCAACTACAAGAAATTGCAGAAGTGAATTTTCATAAGTGATGAATGCCCAGTGACATTTTTTTCTCAATCTCTTTTTGTTGCCTTTTGGCCTAATAGGTTACACTGGAAAAGATGGATCCCCCACCAGTGATAAATGAGGTTACATCGAGAGTGAAAAAAATGGCAACGAAAGACAGGCAAGTTGAAAGCTAAAGCTAATTAGTTTTAGTACTTGTGCATTGAGCAAATTCATTCTGAACTGTAGTAAAAGATTAACATGTTCATTACTCTCCTAGGGCAGTTTACGAGAAGGGAATGCGTGCCTTTGTTTCGTATATTCAGGCATACAGCAAGCATGAATGTTATCTTCTATTCAGGATAAAAGGTTTGTTTAAAACGTACATAATGTTTACTCTATGCCTATGCACTGCATCACTGCCTTTGTTTGACATTTTTCCAGACCTTGACTTCGCTAAAGTAGCGGAAGGCTTTGCTCTACTGAAAATGCCATACATGCCCGAGCTCAGAGGAAAGAAGATTCAAGGTTTTGAAGCTTGCAGTATTGATGTAAAGTCTATTCCCTACAAGTAAGTCTTATTGATTTTCTTGCTGAGGTTGGTCATATTGAGTGTTGAATTCTTTTCTGAACAATAAAATTTGCCCATCACCTATTTAATACCATGCTGGCCAAGGTGTTTGATGAATACAGCAGATACAGTTTTAGCAATGCCATTTGTATCTCAACAAGTGTTCAACACAAGAACATCTACTTCCATTGTGCAGCAGTTAATGCAGTTTTACTCCTCCCCCACCTCCCTTTTTTTTGTCCTTAAGAGCATAGATTAAAAAAATCCTTACATGTCTCTGTGTCCCTACATTTTTCTCTACACAGTGTATTTTTGTAAAAGGCTGTTTACTTGTTTTTTTCCTCCAACTGGACTAATCCAATCTGAGTGATTATTAGTGTAATGCACTCACTGCCTTAAAGGGACACTAAAGGCAAATATTAAGTCAAGCTAAAGTGAGAGATTAGTGCTCCAGAGTCTCTAAAGCGTCAATATTATCACGAACAGAGCCTTAATAATCGAGAAATTGCGGTAAATGCAGGAAATGATTAGAGACTCCCCCAGGACATTCAAGCACTTGCCTGATGACGAAAGCACTCCTCAGTTAAATTTTATCACTAGTACTCAACCACTCGTTGCAAAAAACATCCTTGTATTGTATTATAAGACGAGATAAAATGCTACTTGTCCAGTTCTATTTCATTTTTAGAGAAAAGAACTCATTGAAATTATTCTTGACAATGACGCAGGTGGTCAAAAGGTTTCATTTTTGCTCAACTCTGCACCACTCATGCTTTCGCGTTTCAGTAGTTTCGTTATCGCGCAGTGCTGCACTGGTTTTGCTGGCTCGCAAAATTCGCACCAACTGCAAGTAGCAGAGAATTCAACTTCCATGTGATGTCGTGGTATGTCCAAACAGTCTATGCCACTTGACAAAAAGCAGCTGCAGTGGCAAATCCACCGCTCTGTCTTGGCTCGATACCACCGTCTGTTGGGCGCCGTTTTACTCACCGACAACAGCAAAAGGTGGTAAAGACGTATGCAACGTCACCACTCCCCCGGTTGGGTGGCGGGAGATTTGAATTTTGAAAAAGGTATTCGGACCGTTCAGGTGCAGTTTTCCCATAAACTAAGTCTTTTCTTGACACGAAACAAGTGTTGCGAGGTTTCTGGAATGGTATTTAAACAGTCCACATCGACTTGGGGTTTGCCTTTAGTGTCCTTTAACAAACCCTAACAAAGCATGCCCTACTAACGAATCATATGTGCTTTGGTTGTTGAACATGACACTAGATTTTGCAGTCGGGTATAAGTTAGACATTAGGCAATGTGTATGCAACATGACAAACATGGCAGCATGACAAAGCATTTACAGGAAGTTCTCGGAGATTTGGAGTGATTGACAGTGGACGAACAAGGGATTTCTCACGCTGAAGCCGGCATTTTGACGAGGCTTGTCTTCATTAAAATGTTGCTGCCAACGTTGAACCATTGACTCCAGCCTGAGACTTACCTTGTTCACCTACAGTCAATTACTTTGGTTGTGTTCCTCTTTCACCTTGCTTTACACCCGTGATAGTGTTTGCAGAACAAGCTGCTAAAAGGCGAAGATGGATGTGACGGATTATAAAAAATGGGCTGTTTTGACTGAAGCGAAGCATTGAAAGTTATACATTCGAAACCCGCAATAAGAAAATCCTGTGACAACGAAATATTTTCGTGTCACCGACGAGCGCCCATAGAATTCAATGCATTTCATACCTCTCGACAACAAAATGTCGCTGTACCACAATCCCACATTAACGAAATTTGCCGGAACGTAACCCCGCATATCACCTACTCGCGCAAGGCTAGAAGGCTCCAAAATGTGTGCAAATGCGATTGCTTTGCACTAAAATTCTGTAAAATTTGCAAATGCTAAAGCCCAGTGTACTATATCAAGCACACCAAACTATGAATGTGTATTCCGTTCTTTGAAGTAAAGCTGCAGATTTGACCGTTTGTTTATAACACTCTTAACAAATATGTACTAAATGCTGTAAGAAGCACAACACAAATATATAGAACAGGTAAGCAGAAATAAATGAAATTCAAGTACAGTCAAACCTCATAAATTCGGGCTCGTCCTCTGGTCCCGGCAGGTGTACGCATTATTTAATGCAATGAAAGTCTCGTTAATTCAGACATATTTGGCTGCACATCAGTTAATTCGGACAACTCTTGGAGCTTGGCGAGCACAGAGAACCGCAAATGTGCAATGCAAAAAAGCAAAAACGGCGTTTACCAAAGCGAAGCGTCGGAGTTCGCATCGCCACAGTCATCAGCAGAAATTGTGCATGAATGACAGCAACGCCAGAAAATATTGTGTCTATTTGTGTGTTTAAAGCCTTTCTTCTTGCATTTACCGCTGCGTTTAGCACTGCATTGGCCGCATGCCTTCACGGCTGCGTAGTTGCCATACCTAATCGGGTCTATAGCGACCGCAGTTTTGTCCGCAGTGGTCGTGGCAAACAGTAGTTTCGTTTTGACATACCTTCAGAACCTCAAGATCGCCATGCATGATTGAGTCGATAGCGGCCACGGTTTCGTTCACAGCAGTTGCGGCAAACAGTAGTTCTGTTTTTACTCAGTGCGAAGCTGTTGAGGATGAACAGCACAGTCTACATCGCGATATGCGGCAACCTGGTGACAGTGGCAAGAAAATAATCTGGATATGCGCGCCGTGGCCACGCTGTGAAGAAAGTCGCGAGGCGCTAATCAGTCACTATATGAGAATCGCAGCTTTCATACTGCTTTTGTGCAAAATAGAAACAGGATTTGCTGATTCATTCAGTAAATAAAAGCTTGTTGACGTAGTATGCATTTGCTTATTGTTTTCTTGATACCCTCGATAATTCGACATTCGGTTAATTAGGACATTCTTTTCGGTCCTGCGAAATCCGAATTAAACGAGGTTTTACTTACTCATCTCAGTTCGTCGTGAGTCCGCAGTTTTGCTGGAATTGGCACGAAATTATTACACGTTTGAAACAGTAGATTCTACCTCGTGGATGAATGGATGGATGTTATGAACGTCCCCTTTGGAACGGGGCGGTGGGTTGCACCACCAAGCTCTTGCTATTATACTGCCTAATGTCCTACCTAAGTTAAACAATAAAAAAAAATAAACACTATAAACTCCCAAACCCAAGTTTTCTGATCCCCTATTGCTAAGTGTGCTTTTGTACGTCTCCATTTTTTGTCGTTTCCCTACTTTTCGTCCACCAATCCTCCAATCGCCTTTTACTAATGCCTATTGCGGACATGTTTACTTTTCCACTGCCCTGCTGAACCCAAGGGCTTCAAGGAGGCCAGTGGTGCCTAAATCATCCGCTGGGTAGACGTCTTCACATTCTAATAAAACATGCTCCATAGTTTCCTTAGCTTTACCGCAGCAAGCACATGCTTCTTCTTCCTTCTTATATCTTGCTTTATACGTGCGTGTTCTAAGGCATCCCGATCTCGCTTCAAAAAGTAATGAGCTTCCCTTTGAGTTATCATAAATTGTTTCTTTCCTGATTTTGTTTTTTCCTCTTGAGTAGTTACCCATGGCAGGTTTCCTTTCCATTGCCGCCACCTATGAGATTATTTCAGCCTCTCTGACTTTTCGCTTGACCGTCTTTGTTGCCGTGTTGCCCACCCTACAGGCCACATACTTGCTAATAAGCTTCCTAGTTCTTTCCCTCCATGTTAGGGTGTGTGTGTGCCCTCTGGGTGTAAGAAACGGAAATAGCCAAAAGGAAATATTCAGCTGTTCAAGAGGTAGGGATGCAAAGCCAAGTGTACTAGTTCTAGTACAGTAGGCGCTAATGGGCTAATGTCATTTTCTGTACCCATGTGATACAGGTACAATTCCTGAGCATAACAACATCGCCCACATTTCATATGCTACTGCATCACTTTTGTCTTTCTTTATGCACTGTAAGTTTGTCTGCTTTTGGCATTGCATTCGGATAAATTTAGCTTGTTCAATTTATCAAATAACCAAGTTGCTTATTATCAAATAAAGAAAATAATTACCAGGTTTTAGCAATAACAGAATGTGTCTCTCGGTACTGTTTCTTTATAACTTGGAGGAGTCCTGAACCACCCCTCAGGCTTGGCGAAAAAACACAGTCCGCGTATAGCATATGCCACTGTGAGCATCTCTGCGAAATTTTGCTGTCGTGCGTGGCACGAGGAGGTTGCAAGTGGTGCGAAGTCATCTTTTTCTCAAACACTCTTTTCAGCAAAAGCCTTCTCACTCTTTTCAGCCACCATACTTCATTAACTAGCAGATTCCCATATGCAGCTGCTATTGGCTGATAGCTGACATCAATCAAGAAGGTGTTTGGACCAGTGCACTTCACCCTACTATTACTGTGTATGTTGTTACTGTGTTGATAAACAGCCTGAAGTAAGCGAAAATCAGCAATTCGAATTTCAGTAGCAATTACGTACTTCAGGAAGTAAGACTTATTGTACTATCACCGACTATTGTATGCTTACACTCGGCTGTGCCTGCCCGTGAAAAATGAAACTTTGGCCACACCGCTTAGCAATGTCGTAACTGTCGGGTCTCGCTAATCAGTATTAGTTTTGAACACTCAACTAGCCTCAAACCATGAGAAACTTAAGGTCACACCAGACGTACGCTTGCCAACGCGCGCTCACTCCTGGCCGCTCCTGGCTAGATGCCTTGGCAGACTTCGCCTTGTATTAAGCTATTGTACAAAATGCGCAATTTGGATGTGGCTATTATTTATTGGTCAAGCTGATGCAAGACCAAAGCTGGTCCGCACCACATAGCACAGCCAGACTGGAGCACATGAGCGCAAGCACGCACTCCAGCCCTATCGTGCACATAGCCACTACAGTTGTATGTAGCTGCGTCTGTAGTGTAGGCTAGATACCACAGCCACCATAGGGTGTCGCGATGACCGCGCTCGCTGGGCTCCCGCAGCTTGCTAAGGACAACAGCCTGCTCCGAGTAGTATCTGTGGGTAACGTGACTCAAGGCCTAAGCTCCAACATCTGATGAACAAGTCATCTGCTTCTGAAGTTGCACACCCTCAAGGTGTGTTGCCATCGTGGGCGAAGCTCATTACGTTAGGAATCCTTTCGATATGTGTCCGGAGCGCGACATCCATCACTTAGCCGATGTGTGCACTGCTGACGTACTTGCATGAGCAAACATGAAGATGACATTTGTTTGATCCTCGGAAATTGTCTGATTGGCATAGAGGTAAGTGTGAAAGGAAATGTGCAACTGATGTCACTCGGTGCGAGAATAGCCATGCGTAGCTATCTAGTACACTGTATCAGGTTGAGACACGGTGACTCAACTGTAAGCTGAGGGATAGCATTTGAGTTTGGTGCATCATAGGCATGAAAATTGTAAGTAGTGGCATCTATGCGAACATCCAAAATGAAATTCGAACTGCGCACCACGGTGCTGTTGAGCAGGCGGAGCTTTGTGGGCACCACCCCGCTCTACTATAGCCTTTGCAGTTCGAGGCATCGAAGAAGGACTGGGAGCACCGTGAAGGGGATCACAGGCAATCTTTGACTGCCAATAACTCTGCTTGCATTGAAGTACTTTTTGTGGTAAAGTATTTCTAAAATGGTCTGTTTTAATGCCAAATGCACTTTTTGACTTCAATAAGAAGTTGTTCAGGACCCCTTTAAAGGGATACTGAAACCAAACATTGAGTCAAGTTAAATTGATAAATTAGTGCTGCAAGGTGTCTAAAACATAATTTTTACAGGAAACAAGACTTTTGTAAATTACAAAATTATGTAAAAATGTGCACGGCAGCTGTGAACTGCCATGGGTTATATCACATTTATAATTGATCAAAATTGTAGTCAACCCACTACACAATAAGATCTAAAAATTGTGTTAATTTCGACTTAAAAGAAAATGCCAGTCAGCCAATTTTACTGGATTTTCCACACAAGTGACTGATGGGTGTGTTCAGATAAGGACAGACTTAGGGGCGTTCTGCCTATTTTGTTTTCAGCAGAAATTTTATGTGAGGTGGGCAGGTGTCGCTGTAGAAAGGAATCAACCTTCGTTTTGTGAGACACAGTGCAGATTTTCTGGAAAAAAAGTTGTTTCACTAAAGGTAGAAAGAGCATTTTTGCGACTTGCAGATTTTACAACTAAGATGTTACACACTGTCAAATCTCCAAAGGGTTTCGTGCAAGTTAAAAAAAAAAAAAAGATGCGCAGTTATACTACACATTTTTTTTTGTTGTTGTTGTAATAAAACCCTGAAGATGCCAAACAAAAGTAGCAAAAATTGGCACATTTTAAGGGTGTAAAAAAAATCAATTTTCATGAATATTTTACAGAATGCTTACCCAGTACTGATAAATCTAGTACTGCAAGAATATGTTGCATTGTTTTATTTTAAGCGGAAAAGCTAAGCCTTTTTTCAGACTTCATAGGTGACTATGATCTGTGTAGTTGAGTTCCAATAATAAAATCAAAATTACATTCCTATTGCATTTAGAGCTCGCTTTTGTAGTAGTAAAGAAAAGCGACTCAGATTGTGTCTGTTTTGCTTTAACTGAGCTGGGAAATGAATTGAACTTCGGTTTGCAGAGCTCCTGTATTTTTCCTACGGTATGTTGAGGTAGACAGCACACGAGAGAGCGCACAGCGAGCTGTTTAAGGCTGGTCTGGGGAAACTACTGGCACTACTCTCTAAATACACCTGCTACCTGAAATGCTACCCATATATATGACTGAGGCACCAGCCAAGAGAGAAAGCGCGATGCCGCTACAGCAGCGGAGAAGTCAACTGGTTGTGTTCGGATAAGTTAGTTGCGAAAGGCGTTGCAAATATTTTTCATTCTTAATAAAATTGCTATATTTGGCACAAAAGCCCTTGCACACAGCGGAACTAAGACTACTTTTCCAACATACATCTTTGTTTCTGTTTCACACATAAAAAAATGTCACAATTTCAGCCGAAAGGTGTAGCATCAATTGCGATAGCAAATTACTAGACAGCTATATGAAGTAAGGATAGTACTTTTATTGGCTGCTTAAACTTGTAAACATTCACTTACTAAATTAACCAGCATGGTGTCATGCTTGCACAGGTAAATCTGAACACATCACACTCGCGGTCACTCGCTGTCAAAACGCTGGCGTGAGGAAGAGCAGCAGCAGCAGTGAGCAAATTGCACAAGAAGCCATCAGCCCTCGGTGCACCTAGACTCTGTACCCACTGCAGGTGGCTTTCTACATAGGGCCCGTGCTCGGCCACGCATATGCAACCGCCGCTGCTTGCATTCCGTGCAACGTACAAGGAATTTCCTCGGTCAGGTTTTACGTTCTTCCACGTATTAAATCACTGAATTCCTTGCACCGGCCTGACACCTTTCCATTTTTCTTTCTTTTGTTTTCTTAAGGCGTTCACTTCGTCCTTGTCAATGTGCAGTAAGCAAACATTCTTCAGTTTGCCAGGTACAATGTTCACAAGGTCACTTGCACATTGAATGGCCTTGCCTTGGTGGCTGGTGATCGCAGGTTGTGTAGTGTGGCTTGATGTTTGAAAAGCTCACTGACATCATCGCAAGTATTTTTGTCATGCCTTGTAGCCAAAAAAAGAAGACACTTTGTCAAAAAGAAAAAGAGAGGAAGAAAGGAAAAGAAGTAAGAAAGCCTGAATATGCCCCAAATTTGTTTTTTCTTTTAAAAAGAAAAATTCACATCTTTGACCATGTCATGCTATGGCTGATTAAACTCAATTTACCTTAATTCCGTGAGAGAAGTTGTATAGATGTAGAGTAAAATATTTAATGTATAGTAAACTAATCTCTATACCACACGCTTTTTAAGATAGAACATTTTGCGACTCGAGATTTTTGCACCTTGTCTCAGTGAAGTCCCCCCCCCCCCCCCCTCCCGTTGGAATTGGACACAAAGACGTATATTGGAGAAGTAGTCTTGGTTTCACTGTGTGGAAGGGTTTTTCTGCCTAATATAAAAATTTTAGGGATAATCTAAAATATTTGGGGCACCTTTTACGACTGTCTTACATACAGGGAGCATTTCAGGTAGCAGGTGTATTTAGAGAGTAGTGTCGGTAGTCTCCCCAGACGAGCCTTGAACATCTCACTGTGCGTGTTCTCACATGCTTGCTACCTCCACGTACTGTAGGAAAAATATGGATACAGGAGCCCTGCAAACACAAGTTCATTTCGTGGCTCAGCAGAGGCAAAAAAGACAGAATCCGAGTCATTTTCCTTTACTAGTACTCCAAGGTAAACGAGCGGAGAACACAATATGAATGTAATTTTGATTTTATTATTATAACTACACAGGTCATAAGAATGACCATACAGGGGTCTGATACAGCCACTGATTTCAGGGTTATTGAGAGGCACGTGCTCAGGAAGCAAGGTTTGCAAATTAAAAAAATATACTTCTGTGGGTGTTGTAAATTTAAATTTCTTTGGACGAATAGCTTTAATGGTATAGAATTATGAAAGTTTGGCAGTCTGCAATGTTTTAGTTATTGAGTGACAGGTCTTGAAAGTTGTAAAACTGAAAGTTGGTAAAATGCTCTTCTCTACTTTAGTGAATCACTTCTTTCTTCTTTGTTTTTTTTTTTTTGTTTTGTTTTTTTTTTTGTTCAGGAAATTCGCACTCCGTCTTGCAAAATGAAGGTTAATTTCTTTCTACAGAGACATTTTCCCACCTCACAGAAAATTTTTGCTGAAAAAAAAAATTTTGGGACCCCCCTAAGTCTGTCCTTATCTAAACACACCTTGATGCTACCTCTTCACGCTGCTCTACTGACCTTATTGACGGGATTCTGGCACCTTGTCTGTGCAAGCCATTGACTCGAAGCAGGCAGAGTACTGCCTAGCAGAGTATGGTCTTGGAGATTTCCAGCATGGCCTTTGAGGATACATACACAAGAGCATGTTTTTCACGGATGATTTAAACTGCAGAAGAATTGTGGGGCCACTTTCCTTGTGATATTCTCTTACTTAAGCCTCCTCTTGGCACAAGACAAACCTCGTAAACTTTCTAGAAGGGTACTCTAACATTGTAGATTGGTTTATTGTTCTACATATAGTTGGGGGGCCTTGACGCTGTTAAGCAATGAAACTCCAAATACACACACATATACTGTAATTTAATTATAGCATTTTCATTTTCTTCTCAGGGAAAAATCACGAGAAAAACAGAGGCAAGCAAAATTGAAGAATGTGCAGGAAGGTACCAGTGCTGATACCGAAGATGTCAAGGTGATGGCCAAAAAGGTAACGATTAACTGTCCAAAGATTGGAATGAGCATTCCTGTTCTTTGAAATCTGTCTGAATTACAGAAGAAATAATTTATACATATTTCACTCCATTTTCAATATTTCTTTTTGAATGTTAGTGAAACTAGGGCCTGGACAGTTGTTGATGCTTTTCTTTTTTGCCTTTCCTGTAGGCTCCATTCTCTCTGTGTTAAGATCGCTGTAAAGACCAGTTGTGCTATGGTAATGCTTTCATTTGGATGAGCTCACTTGACTAGGGAAAGTGAGAATGTATCCCAAGGGTATAACAACCTGGCCAAATTAAATTCCTATTGCCAATCTGCCTTACTGGATGTCTTTGTCAGAATATTTCAACTAAAGCACAAAATATTTCACAAATAACTTTGCTAGCAAATGCACCTGTGTTCTCGCATTCTGCACACTCCTACAAGCAGTGCTGTTGGCAATATTTTTTATACATGCACGGAAAGCTTGAAAAACACGTGCTAACTGATCTTTGCCGTAAAATTCACGAGTTTTCCACCTGTGAAATTTCTTTTAATTATCCTGGCATTGGCACTACTGACTACTAGTGAAGACAGTGATGACATACCAGAAAAACTGAAAATAAATGCAGCTTTCTGACCACATAAGAAGCATACTGCCAGCGAAATCATGCCCAGGCTGTGACATTCTTCACTCCCTTTCATGCCTGCTCCTGCGTTTAATTTATCCCCAAGCATGTGCCCAATGTTCTGACAGACTTTGTCAGGGCTACAACAGTCTTTGTTGCTGCTGCCATTGCTACGACAGCACAGGAAAGCAATGCAGGTTTTCGTAGACAACACATATTGCCCAGCTCAGCAGCTCTTAGCTTTTTAGTAGCCAATGCCGCTGCTGAAATGAAAATAATCTCGGGGATATTTGTGAAACCAAAAATACTGCGTACTTAAGCAGAAGGAATTTTTTTTTGTATATAGTGCGGTTGAGATAAAAATGCAATCGCTTCATAAACATGTTACATATAACACTAATTAGCTGTGTAATTAACTACACAATCAATAAGGTCTGGACGCGAGCGTGTTGGAGTCGTAGAATTACCACCAACCAGCGGCCGCATGTCTGTTAATCACAAATCGTAAAACTGAGACAATTTTACAGACATGTCACCTATGCTGTGTGTCATCTTATGTCACATATGTCGAACAAGGCTATGGCTTTCATATTTTGGCAAGAGACATCTCAAAAACAGTGCTAGTCTTGCAATTCTTAGTGAATTGGCATGCACATGCCTTGAGCACTAATTGGCTTAATTTCGTAATGGCATCATGTAACCTAAAGCTCATTTGTAAGTACTCTATTACCATTTTTCTTATACATCTGTGCAGCAAAGCCTGCAGTAACCACGAAAGGATATCTAAGCAATTTGGAATGTGTACAGACATGCCACTGCTGCAAACGGTTGTGCCGGGTACCACAGCTCAACCCATGCCATCACTGTGATTCCAGCATCGTATGCACCAACTGCTGCAACTCCACATTTAAAACAGCAAGCAGTGCTAACCTTTGCTAATCTTTAGCTAACGGTTGCAACCATGCCTAGCAACTCCAGGTACTCGGTGCACTCCGTTAGCACAGGCGCACACCAAGGACTTCTCATCCAATCATCGGTGAGAGCTAGATAACCTCCGGAAATGGCATGTTGTGTTAGAGAGGCTGTTAATATAATTAAACACAATCCGACAAAAGCACGAATGATGCATACACAACATCGGCACATGCACATTAGTTACTGGCACACTCCAACATATTTCCAAAGATGTGTGACAGGGTACAGCATTGGAAAATTATAAAGGCAGATTCTACTTCCATGGTATTTTGAGCTTCTTGCGAAGTGTCTTAGGTACTCTATTGTCGCTGCCTTAGAAAGTGATAACAGATTATGTATTTTTTGCATTGCTTTTACGTAAAAATTGTAACATCCAGCTTCAGTTTTTACAGCTGCATATAGCTCTCTCAACTTTTTTCAGACCTTGTATATTCTGCTCATAGGCTGGTAACTAGTACCAATATTGCAATAGGATAAAAATGATACAGTCTCATTGGCAGTTGTCCTGTACACGTAAATGTACTTTTATTTAAGTAACATTACCTGGTGGCCTTGGCTTCCTTTCTAGTTCCCTTTTAAGCGTCCTAGTTTTAGCCCCTAAGCTTAATTACAGCAGAATGCAACAACTGTGTACTTTTTGTTTCACTGATATTAGTAAGCTGTGGTTGATGTCTTAACTCTGTGAGGGTCGATTTTCTTCGCCATATCTGACCGCCCAGGGCTGATTTTTTTTTTATTGCAGATTCAAATTCTTCCTAGGGACTTATTTCTAAAAAAATTACCGTAATTTTTCTAGGGTGACCATAAAGTGAGAAAACAAAATTTTGCTTTGGTATATATGTACTCTTCATTCGTGAATAACAACAATAAAAAATGAAATAAACTTGTAAGAATTAAAATTTTGATGCATTGTTATACACATAGTTCAAGGCTTTGAAAATGCGCACACAAGAATATTTCGCAACTCTCACCTGTTCATGCTCTTACACTAATATTTACATCCATAGCGTAATCTAACTGCGAAGGTGCGCACACTCAAGAAAACTGTGCGGTTGTGTGTCCATCAGAAAAGCAATACGTGTGACAAACTTCTGCTAATCTTCATCATATCGCCAACCAGAGGCAATTGGTTTTAGCAAGTGTCCAAACAAATAAAAGCAACAGAAACACATGCACAACAGCATCCTTCCTATGTGCACCCTTGTGAGCTAAATGAGCGAGAAACAAGCGGTAGCCCTTTGAGCGATTAGTAACGAGATAGCCAGCAGTTTTGCAAGCGAAAGAAGCCGAAACCGCCCGCTGAACAAAACCCAAACCGCCGCCCACCCGCTCGCGCGCCAATGCGCGAGCGGTAGTATGTAGCCGCGTGGGAGAAAAGTAGATATAAAACAAACCATGCAACGAAAACCGAGAGAGGGAGGCACGCGAAAAAAATTCCCTCTATTCCCACATAGTGGCAGCACATGATAGAAAAGAAAAAGTTGGGAAATTGGCGCGTTATTTAAATGTACAAACAGCACCATAAATATGCGGCATCGACCATTTTTGGATTTGTTCGCGGTGCCGTATATTTACGTCATTGACCCTCAAAGGGTTAAGCTTGTTTGCCCAGTGCAGTTAAACCAATTATCGTATATATTCGAATATAAGGCAAAGCTTTTTCGCAGAATCCTTAGCCTCAAAGGCACCCCCCACCGTATATGTGAGGTTGATAGATTCAGATACTGTTTCAATATGACGGCAACAGCGCCACATTTCCAAGGATCCACATTTTAGACGACAGCGCAAATTGAAGCAACTAATAAGCCTTGGCAGGTGAGGCACTACCACATTTTTGCCCATATAACCTGCACTGAGAATTCAAAAAATTTAGCAGTAAAGGTATAGCGTGCGTTATATGTGAATTTTTGCCTTGAGGTGCGACTTCTTGGCAGCGCGATGTTCACCTTTTGATGTGGCGTCAAAGCAATGTGAACCATGCTGCTGGGAAGCCACATCATAAGGCGAACATTGTGCTACCATGAAGTCACACCTCAAGGCGAAATTTTCACATAACCCATGCCAATTATTTAATATTTTAGGTAATACCTAGTGAGTCTGCATAATCCGTTGGTGACTTTATATCGCCTTATATTTAAGTGTTCATTTTCTTGGGACCCCCAACTGCACCCTCTCCTAATAATCAAATAAATATGGCAATTCTATTCTGCAATGTCTAATAAATGCTCTCATTTACTACTTCCATAAGCTGATTACCAACTGTGAACCTTTTGTTTTCTCTCCAGACTATATGGTAATTAATTTAAAACTATTTTCGTGCATATTATCCATAAAATAAAACTTACATTTTGCTGGGTTTATGCCTGCAGTAATTCCAATAAATATGATCTGCAAACCACAGGTTAGCGATGTATGCCCTGTAACTTCTTACACTTTCTTCATAGGCCACAAGCCACATTAAACACTAAGTGGCTGTTGTCACCGGCTTGAGATTTTTTCATTTTTATAGAGGGGCTGATGTCATGCAGAAGCCAAACATGTATTATTTTTTGTTGTTGTCTAGGGCTCATTTGTGAAAAGCAGACAAAAGCAGAGACAAGGCAAGAAGCGAAAGACAAAAGAAGACTATGAAAATGAAGAGTGGGATGACTTGGCTTCAGATGCAAGGTTGTTAAAAAAGCTGAAGCAGAATAAGGTAAGGCAGAATAGTGCTTTACATTATTAGTGCTAACATTTATTCACATTATGTTTTCAGATCTCAAAAGAAGAGTTTGATGAAGCGTTTCTAACCTAGGCAAAGCCATCCTTGAGCCACTTGGCACAGTGTGTTTGCTGGAACAAGATATCAGCACTTTCGCATTATTTTGTGTGCAAAATAAACACAAGAATGACAATGTCAAGAATTTATTCTCACTTATAGTTCATGTCTTGAATTCTAGTCCATATGCTAGCAATTATAAATGCAAAAGAATGTGTAAACAGGACACACGTAAACCGGTGTAAAAAATTCTTATAAGGATCGGTGTAAACCAGCAGAGTATGAAGCATCAGCAGAGCGTCAGTGCAAAACAGCAAGATTTGCAATCATGTAGTGCATAAAAAATGTGCAAAACAATTACATCTGTATAAAATGTATAACTGTGAACATTTAAAGCCATGACAGTACAAACACAAAAGGAATGACAAGAGCAGTGGTCATTATAGTTGGGTCAAGAAAGCAGGAGAGGCTCCTTCCAAAAAAGCATGACGTGCCTGCCATTTATCCCTTTGTGCTTCCTACGCTCTTAAAAAAGTTTGCACCCTTTGTGGCCTATTTTGCCCCGCAGCAATAATAGTCATGTCTTGCCCGCATTTCCTTTCTTTAAAGCTGCGAGCCCGGTACTTCGACGTTGTGAGCAGCATTCCCATTATCAGCATGACATAGTATTCTTCATAGGAAAGTAGCGAGCCCCGTGTTTTCAAGAAAGGAAATGCAAGCAAGGCAGATGACGTTGTTGTGCAACTCTTTTAAGAGTGTAGAAATAGTTCCCTTGTATGCGTTGATCCCGCACTACACACATGAACAACCAAAACCTTCAAGTCTGGGTATGAAGCACAAAAAGGCCATCTGAAAAGGGTATTGAAAGTATCCTCCCCCAGACACATGTACACACACCTGCTTTGTGTGTGGATGTGTACCTGTGCAGATGTACCAAGAAAGGGTAACTGGACCAACTGATCCTTCAAAAACGCATCACTTATGCCTGGTAAACAAAAAACTCCCCCAAAAGGGCTTATCGAGCGAAGGCAGGATATGGATACAAAGGATAAGGAGGGGTTGCAATAGGTTATGCCTTTTGCTACATCCTCGGGACACTTGCAGCCGTGTTCTGGACCTGGTACCGACCATAGATAGCTAAGCCGAAATAAAATGTGAACTCATTACGGAATGTTGGAGCTGTGTATGAACCGAGTTTCCTTACTGCCAAGATGCATAGCCCAGAGCGGTGAGGTGTGTCGTGGTAGTTACACAAGTGCAGAGTTGCATTCCTTGTTTCATGCTGTAAGACAAGTTTTGTCAAGCTCCTGTTCTGTGAACTTTTGTGGCTGTGGACCTTCTAGCACCCCCCCCCCCCCCCCACACTTCTAGAAGTGAGAAAATAAAGAACCCTTCCTAAATAAATGCATTGCACAATGCTGTTACAATAGTATGTAGGTTACCATAAAGGCACTAATGTGCTCTCTTTAATATGACAGGAACAAGCAAGGTTTGGTTTGCTGCCTGAATACAGTACAGTTTGATGCAAAAGCACCTCCAATAGAATACAAGACTGGGGAACGCATCAAATAAATTTGAGCACACATAAGTATACCAGTGAGCAGAATGACAAGTTAGTACGAATGACGTTCATGTTAAGGCGGAAAAACACATTAACAATAGCAAATGGCAAGGACCTGTAGCTGCAGAGCCATCAGGAAGCAAGTTGCTGCTGGCAACACAATGAATAGTATAGTCAGCCACAAAAGGTTACAAGCCAGGATTTGCGGAAAGCTTAATTCTCGCAAAGCCTCGGCACACAGCCTCGAATTAAAAGTTTCAACCTATAGAAGTTTTTGCGACCTACGCACTGGTCCATTAAATTAGGCACGCCAAGCCATAACGAAGCAGAAATGCACACTTGTCATGGAACTTTTGAAATATATTTTTTGGCCGACATCTGTGCCCACAGAGCATGAAACAATTGTACGCAAGTAGCACTTTACCTAGTGGTCATAGCTATCTGAGCAGAGAAGCTTTTGCATCATTTTTCAGCTAATGGCTTAAAATTGAGCCATATTTGGCTGGTTTCTTCACAAAATGCACACAAAAATGTTTGCAGCCATCAGGCAATTTAGCATATATAATACTGCTTATAATAAAGAAAAGAAAAAGCTGACTTTCATATGTTAAGCTTCTTTTAAAAGGCTTGTCAATAGGCCAAAGCGCACTTGTGCTCGCAGCTCCCCATGTAAAGATTGCTCATTTAAAAAGTAGAAAATCCTAGTGCTCGCCTAAAATATTTTGATATCCAATTCATTTAAAAGATGCTCATTTAATTTCCAGTTTCCACCTTTACCATAATTATTGAGTGAGTAACTTATAATTAAATACCATGAACACAAGAGTATATAGGAACGCAAGATGGCAACAGCAGCTGTTGCACAAGAACAAAAATGCAGTTTGAGATGCTTAGTAGAACAAGAAACAGCCACTCAAGTATGTCCACCGTTGATACCAACTGCTTGTACAAATATCTTTTACAAGAGCGCTGTATAAACTTGGCAGATATATCTGAAATTTATGTTCTACACTATTTTATAAGTTGGATGTTTTCATCATCATTCATGATCCTTCCTCAAGGTTACGAAAATGAGGCAGGAGCTATTTTGAATGCTGTGAATTACATCTTATAAGGCAGCAGAACATTCACTCGCTTAATTTGTGGCGAGTATACATAATAATCCAATCTCAATTCAGCTTTTTTTTTAAATAAAAAGAAATGAATCATGTGCTTAAAACTTGTGTACAATTGCCAGCTTCAGGCATTATAAGAAAGGATAAACAATACTTCTTCCAATGCTCACGGAACATAGAATGCTGAACTTTTTCTCTAACATGGTAGTGCCTTAGTAAAGTTGTCATGTGTGGCAATACTCTGCACACTGAAGTGAAATTGAGCCACACTAGGCAAGGAAAGAGTCCAATTTACATGCAGTTCAATGTTTGTGGCTTTTTCCTTGGCACCCCTGCATGGACTGGCAAAAACAATTTGCATACACAAACATCCATACTGTGACTGAATGGGTTATGCACTGCACTATTTAACCAGTTACCTGTGCAACTTAGGTACAAGACTCTGCTCTGAACTTCTGGCATTCAAGCATAAAAATGATGAGATAGCACTCCTTTGCCTTTCCTTGCACTGCGTGCTTCAAAAATGACTAGGCAAATCCTTCAAGCACAATCAGTTGTCAAAAACGTTTAGAACACATGCTGCTGCTTTGACATGTAGCAAAAGCCAACATTCTTAAAGAACCAAGATTTGTGTGTAACAGTGCAATTATATACATGACCATAGAGAGGGCATACCCTCCTGTCAGTAAGCAAATGGTTTCATTCTACAGTTCATCATCAATTCTTTTAGACCTAGATTTTTGTTTGAGAAATAATTCCAATGTGTTCACCAAATCAGCCTCTCTATGGTCATGAATTATGCTACCAACTGCAGACTGAAGCTTAGTAGTCTTACCAACAAAGAACATAACAGTGGGATAACGATGCACTTGTGCTGCATCACAAGCATGCCAGTGCTCCTCACAATTGACAGTACCAAATTTTACTCTACCTTCAAACTTTTTTGCAACTGCTTCAAACACAGGCCTGAAGGACACACAGTGCCCACACCATGGAGCATAGAAGTCTACAAGCCATGGTGCAGTGTCACCAAGAACATCCTTATAGAAACGGTGATGATCAAGTTCTTCAACACTGCTAGGAAGAAAATGCAATGCCCAGTCCTTGAAAGATACTGCATCTCTTGACCAGCCGTTGAACGTTGAGTAGTGGCGACTGCTGAAATGTCCACGAGGATAGATACGAAGGTGGGGATATGAGCGCACACCATGTTCAGCACAGAATTGTCTGTGGGCATCACAGTCAAGCTGACCAACATTTATGTTTGGCTCATCGGCCACCATCTTGGCAAATTTGTTCCACTCTGGTGCCAGTTTCTTACAATGTCCACACCAAGGTGCAAAAAAGTCTATGGCCCAAACATCAGCTTCGCTTTTGCCTTCTACCAGTTCTTTAAATGTTTCGGGGTGGAGTGTTATCACTTTAGGATCAAGCGATATTTCAATGAATTCCTTGATTTCTACAGCTGTCCTGTAGCCACTCAGAGATGTGGTTGAACCATTGTGGAATAAAACAAGGTTTGGATACGAGCTGACCCCATTGCTTTGGCACAGTGGAGCATCTAAGGTGCAATCAACAACGCCAAACATTATGTCCTCGAAAGAGCGGGACACTTTTCGCAGTTCAGGAAGTGTGCGCATGCATGGTGGACACCAAGGTGCAAAAAAATCAACTAACCATGTGGTTTTGCTCTGCGACACCTTTTTGTCAAAGGTTGCTGTTGTTACAGTCTGCAAGCGGCTTCCTGCACTTTCCTTTGCAAATGAAGCTAAATCTCGTGCATTAACACGACCATGATACACTTCATATTCACCACTTGATCGCAAGAGGATGAAGGAAGGAGATTTTGTCACTGAAAACTGTGCACAGACATCTACCTCCTGGCTGCAGTCGATAGAGCCGAGACGCACTGACTGAATGTAACCTCTTATGTGTTTCAACTCTAGCTCTGCAGCTGTGTCAGGCTGTTTGCTCTTAGAGAAATGCAGAAGCCATGGTTCCGACTCATCGCTGCCATCTAGCTGCTGAATCAGGCCACTGAAGAGCTCGGATGTTATTGGCTCAAAACTAGGAAGCTCTTTCAGAATGGCTCTCCGCAATTCAGAGGCATCACTCCCCACTAATTCTTGAGGTTTGTTAACCTGGCTGGTTGCTGCTTCAAAAAAGTACACTCCATCATTAATTCTTAACTTTTTGCACAGTGTTGCTTCTTTGCTGCAATCAAGCAGGGAGACATAAGCAAGGCCATTAAGTGCAACAGCCAACTTCTTGAGCTCTTCTTTTGCTAAACATGTGTCGGCACTAGTACAGGAAGCAACTACCACTGATCTAAGCAGTGAGCTGGCTTCAGCCTGTAAGAGACCAGTCTCTGATATATCAACGTCAAGGTCCGGAAGCCGACGCAACACAAAATCTTTCAAATCATCCAAGTCTCTAGAACCAGTGTACTTTTCTCTCTCTGGATAGAAGATCAATGAGGGAAAAGAGTGTATGCCTTCCTGCCTGCACAACTGCCAATCTTCTTCGCAATTTACTGCGCCAATCCTAATAACTCCTTCGAAACTTCTGGCCAGTTGACGCCAGGCCGGAGCAAGGTGGTGGCAGTGGGAACATTGTGGAGAATAATAGTTGACAAACCAGACGTCCTCCGACTCAATTACTGAGCTCTGAAAGTCGTTTCTGCTCAATGTCACCACTTCGGGATCGTCATCGTAAATGCCGAACTTTTCGTAATAGTAGTTCCAGCTGTGATACTGTCGCCCCCATCCGTTCTGGTCACCGTCCAACCCTTCTTCTCCGTAGGTGTCGTAACGCTTTCGAACGTCTGGGTCCTTCAACACTTCATACGCCTTGTTGATATTTACGAATTTGTCATGTGCCTCGGGATCACCTTGGTTCTTATCTGGGTGAAACTTCAGAGCTAACTTCTTGAAGGCTCGTCGTATGTCACGGCTGTCGGCGTCACGTTCGATACCCAGGAGCTGGTAATAATCGTCGCACAATGCAGCTGGCCATAAGACGACGAGGAGGATCACTTTTGCAGCTCTCATTGCGTTAAGCAAGTCAACGTGTCACCGTACCCACGACACACAAAAGGCGGCGAGACTCGGAGCAATACTAGCGGTCAGTAGCTCTAGACAATGCGCGACAGCCAAAACGCAAGCTTTTTACCATAATCAGCTTAACGTCATCTCCAATTAGTACTGCTCAACGCAAAATAACACTTATTGTTGATGTCAGAGCTTCTAAACTTTGCGACAAACTTTCTTAATTTAGTATGAGCAATAAAAGCTTAGCTTACGCATGATACCAACGGTGCCCACGCGATTGCCACGATTCAACGCGACGCCAAGGACGAGACTGAAAACGATTTGGATTGGCGTGGCCATGCGTGGCTCGGCTGGTTTCGGCGAATTCGGCAAATCGTACGGGTGTGCCCTGGGACAACGATGGTTGGATGTAGTTTCCTTCCTCCATGGTTGGATGAAACCATAGAGTTTCTCGTTATAGTGAGAAACTCTATGGATGAAACCAGAGTTTCATACAAGATAAAACGGCGCATTGGGGCGCCCTGGTGCGCACCGGTGCGATGAGCCATGAGCCTAGCCAACGTCTCCTCAGCAGCCGCATTGACTGTAATAGTGCACCAAGCCGCCGGCATTAATACTTGAACCATATTTTCGGTTTCGGTTTTGGGCGCGCGCGTTTTGAACGCTATCTGGAACGCGTTATGCCGGCTGCGCAGATTGGCGCGGCATTTGTTTTTGCTACAGCTCAACCGCGCGCGGTATCATTTAGTAAAAATGATTGCGAACGATCTTTAAAACCCTCCATCGAATCTGTGCCACGTGCAATTTCATAAAGCAGACGCAAGACACCTTGTGAAATGAATTAATTTCGTTCTATATAAATGCTCGCTCCGGGCATTTCGTGCATTCATCCAATGTTGTGGCACCAGGTAAGCAGCAGTAGTTCCCGTGCAAAGCTCCATCGGACGGCATCGGCTGAAAAAAAATTACAAGCATGTGTCATTTTCGTATTAACACCTTATATTAATAATGCGTGTTGTTACGTTTCGCCTCCGACGTGCGATATAGCCGGCGCGGATGCAACGGACGCCGGGGCTTCGTTCACAGCGGCGGACATTTTGGCCAGTTCAGCGCTGTCCCAACGCCTCCTGTTTGGCGCGTCCAGGCATGTTTCAATGCCACTAGTCTTCGTGTGTGTGTGTGTGTGTGCGTGTGTGTGTGTGTGCATGTTGGTGCCCACGCTTGTCAAAGCGCGGCAGCCGGGGAGAGGAGCTCCCCAAGTGTGAAGCGAGGAGGTCTGACCGGCGCCGGCCCGGCGGATGCGTCACTACACTCGTCTCAACGTGTCTCTCAGCGTGTCCGTGCCCCGCCGTCACGTGCGCTTCTTCCGAGCCGTTCCTTCCCGCCCTCGACTCCGAGAGTATAAAAGCAGCTGCCCCTGGACGCCAAGAGAGAAGCTTCGATTTATTCAGTCGAGTAACGTGGGCTCCCGTTTCTCCACTTCGGTCGACCTGACCGGCCGCTCTTTTGCGATGCTAGAATAAACAAGTTGTTCTGTTAGCAGTCGACTCATCCTTTGCCAGGACCTTCGGATGCTTCCAGCTGTGCCCCAGGCCGCCAGGCCAACGCTACCCTTGGGGCTTGCGACCCATTTGCAACAACTGGTTACCAGCGGTGAGATCGCGACAACGGAGGCCAGCAGCGAAGATATGCGGTCGACTGTATGCTGAGCAGCACAACGACCATCCGGGAGCAGTGCAACGAGCCCTGTGTGATGACTGGTTGCCTGCAGCGGAACGACTACGCTGAATTCTTGGCTGCGAGGTTTGGTGAGTGCGGGACTTTCTTCTGAGTTTTGCCAGGTTTTTGTTAGTGTCAGAAGCAGAGCTGTTAATTCTGGTTGTCGTTGCTGCCGGGTTAGTTTGCGGCAAGACAATAGTAGGCAGTAGAGAAAGCAGCATTCGGAGCAGCCATGGATTTGAAGTCGTTGCGCAAACCGAAATTGCTGGAGCTTGCAAGAGAGTTGAGTCCGAATGTCTCAGACCAACTCAGAAAACCAGAACTGCTATATAAGGACCATTCTTGAGTTAGAAGCTAAGGATGACGAGCTGTCGGAATGCCTTGAGACCATTGAGGAGCGCGAACGTAAAGAGCAGAAAGAGAAAGAGTAGCGCGAACGTAAAGAGCAAAAAGAGAAAGAGACAGAGGAGCGCGAACGTAAAGAGCAAAAAGAGAAAGAGGAGCACGACCGTCAACACGCTTTGTAAATGAACCGTCTCGAGGTAGACATGGAACGCGCTCGTAATGGAAGTCAGGCACACGGTGCAGGAGAACGAGTATCGTTCAAAATGACTGACCTGATGCGGCCGTTTAAGCTTGGAGAGGACATTGGTTTGTTCCTGGTTAACTTTGAGCGAACGTGCGAGAAGCAGGGGTTCTCTCGGGAAACGTGGCCTGTTGCGTACTCCAGGGTAGCGTACCGTACTGCTGCCGAGAAGTAGCGGCGCCTGCCTAACGAAGCTCGACCGACATTACTTATTGGGTAGCGTGGCGTTGTCGGCGGGCTGCAGGCATCCGGTAGATCATGGCGACCAAGCAGGGGCGAGACGATTTGCTAGTGCGAAACTTGCACGGTTTATTCAAAGGAAGTTGAAAGACAATAAGGAAAGCATGAAGTATGAAGTCTCAAGTAAGAAGTCTATTAAAAGTACATTTCGGAGCCCCTTAAATAGGCTCTCTACAAGTGCGAGCGGGATCTTGCTTCCGTCGAAGGACACGTGACAGGCACGGAGAGGAGGCCCCTCCTCCTGCAATACCAAGCACGGGTAGGAGAGGTAGATCCTCTCATCGACGAATCCGGGGAGAAGGTCGGGTGAATGACCTCTCCGGCGTCGTAGGGCCCGGCCAAGAGAAGGTGGGGTGATGAGGTAAGCACACACGATGCCACGACCATGAGAGGAGTGGAAGAGGTCCCCGTGGGCTCCGGCTTAGGGGTAGGGCGAATGACCTCTCCGGCGCATGTGGGCTCCGGCTCAGGCGGTAGGGTGAATGACCGCTCGCCACGTGGTGTCAGACGCCAACCCTAACAGGCCACAGTGCTTGCTCACTTTGTTACCCGGCGAGGCGGCCGAGGTATTCGCTCGCTTGAAGAGAGAGGAGGCAGATGATTTCGACCAAGTGAAATCGA
The DNA here is from genome assembly GCF_050947875.1 of Dermacentor variabilis. Taxonomy (NCBI): domain Eukaryota; kingdom Metazoa; phylum Arthropoda; class Arachnida; order Ixodida; family Ixodidae; genus Dermacentor; species Dermacentor variabilis. The sequence goes on along the minus strand of NC_134568.1, from coordinate 148,633,113 downwards.
GTCTGCTAAAAAAAAGTACAGGCTGTCAGCGGAGGCGTTCCGTCGGAAGTTTCGGGAAAATGAGAAAGGCAGAAGTGCGTCATATACAGAGCTTGCCTACAGGCTTATGTCAAACATGCAGGAGTGGCTCAAAGAAGAGAAAGCGTTTGGTGACCACGAGAAAGTTCTGCAGTGTTTCGGGCTGGAACAGTTTTATAGTCGGTCACCTGAGAACGTGCGGTACTGGGTCTTGGATAGTCCAGAGGTTAGTACGGTGGCTAAAGCCGCCGAGCTAGCCGAGGAGTTTGTGACGCGTCGGGCTCGCGGAGCTAAGGACGGTCAAAAGGGTGAATTTGGCTCCAAGTTTGAGAGGCCGAAGTTCACGCCCATGAGAGCAAGGGGGGACACACGTAGTGCGGATGCGAGTGAAAGCAGTCCGACCGAACGTAAGGAGACGGCGGCAGCCGAAGCCGAACGCAGAAAGCGGTTCGAGACGAGGCAAGCGCGCGTGTGTTATACGTGCCAGAAGCCGGGTCACTTTTCGGCGCAGTGTCCAGAAACAAAAACAAAAGTCGTGTTTTTGTCATTATGTAGCACTGACGAGAACATGAAGCTTCTCGAGCCTTACATGCGAGACCTCCTCGTGAACGGGAAAGAGTGCCGAGTGCTTCGTGATTCCGCAGCTACAATGGATGTAGTTCACACCTCTTACGTAGAACCCGATATGTTCACGGGCGAGTGCGCATGGATCAAGCAAGCCGTGGAAGCTCATAGCGTGTGTCTGCCCGTAGCAAAAGTGCGTATTGAAGGACCTTTCGGAGCGCTTGAGACGGAGGCCGCAGTGTCATCTATGCTGCCCCCCCCCCCAGTACCCGTACCTATTTTCGAACAGGTCCGATCACCTCCTGCGCGAGAAGGGGCTTTTGTTTGGTGAGGCTAGCGTTCAGGCCTTAACCAGATCGAAGGTTCGGGAGCTCGCTGCAAAGGCGGTAGTTGCGGGGCCGACGTTGTCGAACAATGAGAAAGGGTCAGAGGCGCAGCAAGCTGATATTCAGAGCACGTCCGAACTGAATAAAATTGAGCCTGTAGCGTTGAAGGCACCAGATAACGGAGAGGAAATGCCCGATAAGGGAAAGTTAGAAGAGCTATCTGCAGATTTGCTCATCGAGCCTACGTCAGACGGACTTGATAGGTTGCTAAAAGTCAGCCGGTCGGCTTTGATAGCCGAGCAAAAAAAGGATGGCAGCCTAGAAAACATACGCTGCATTGTCAAGGAAGGTATCGCCAAGAAAAATGCTCGTTTTGTGGAAAGAGGTGGGGTCCTGTACCGGAAGTATCTAGACCGCAGGGGAGTGGAGTTCGATCAGCTGATCGTTCCTCAGTGCTACCGTCAGGATCTGTTGCGCTTGTCGCACGGGGGTTCGTGGTCCGGACACCTAGGAGTTAAGAAAACTAAGGACCGTCTCTTGCAAGAGTACTGTTGGCCAGGGTGTTTTCGGGACGCAGACCACTTTGTGAGGACATGTGACACCTGTCAGCGGGTGGGCAAACCAGGGGACAAATCGAGGGCGCCGTTGAAATTGGTACCTATCATTACGGAGCCTTTTAGACGGCTCGTTATTGATACAGTGGGACCTCTGCCGGTAACAGCCACGGGGTACAGACACATTTTGACTGTGATCTGCCCAGCGACAAAGTTCCCTGAAGCAGTGCCGCTTAAAGAACTCAGCTCAGTTGAGATTGTCAATGCACTACTGTCCATATTTGCGCGAGTTGGTTTTCCTGCGGAAATCCAGTCAGATCAGGGCACAGTGTTTACTAGCGCTTTGACGACAGCCTTTCTCGAAAGGTGCGGGGTAAAGCTGTTACACAGCTCAGTGTACCACCCACAGTCGAATTCCGTTGAGAAGCTCCACTCCGTCATGAAGCGCGTGTTGAGAGCATTGTGTTTTGAACAACAAACTGACTGGGAGCTGTGTCTGCCTGGGGTGATGTTTGCATTAAGGACCGCGCCGCATGCGGCTACGGGGTTTTCGCCGGCTGAGCTAGTGTACGGTCGCTCGCTGCGATCTCCGCTTCGCATGCTTCGAGACGGATCACTGCCCTCTCCAATGGCTGCAGACCATCTCTTCCACAAATGGCCGCCTCCTGCGCTGGAGCCTCGCTTTGCAACAATATTCCTTTGAGGTGCGTTACAAAAAGGGGAGTCTCAACGGTAACGCCGATGGCTTAAGTCGAAGCCCCTAACGTAGGAATCAGCCTCAAAGTTGATTGTTACTGATGTTTTTCTTCCTGAGGCAGGATTTTTAACATATTGCTTTTGTTTAGTGTTTCAAAGTGATGACGTGCTTTCTAGTGCAATTTTCCAATTTGTGGACGCGTTCTGAGTGCTGCTAGACTACTGTAAGGAACTAGGCAGTGGTATAAAAGGGGAAAGAGCCTGGCAGGGCTTAGTGAGGGTTGTGCTGTGCTTGCTGACTGAGCGGTTGAGTTTCGGCGTAGTTCTAACGCTTGCCGGGAACGAGAACAAAAATGTCAACTCTCCCGAAGTCACTTTGCAGTGTCCTGTGTGAACCTGAACGAGAGAACGAGGCCTTCTCTGTGCGCTGCGCTCAAGAAACGCCGAAGGACGCCCGACTTCGGTTATGAGCATCATCGAGCGACATCCCTCTGCACAGTGGATGCAGTCCCCTGACCATCGGGATCTCCTTCCCCCGGCGGGGCGGTCTGTTACGTTTCGCCTACGACGCGCGGTATAGCCGGCGCGGATGCAACGGACGCCGGGGCTTCGTTCAAAGCGGCGGACATTTTGGCCCGTTCAGCGCCGCCGATACGCCTCCCCGCCAAGCGCGTCCAGGCATGTTTCAATGCCACGTGTCTTCAAGTGTGTGTGTGTGTGTGTGTGCATGTTTGTGCCCACGCTTGTCAAAGCGCGGCAGCCGGGGAGAGGAGCTCCCCAAGTGTGAAGCGAGGAGGTCTGACGGCGCCGGCCCGGCGGATGCGTCACTACACTCGTCTCAACCTGTCTCTCAGCGTGTCCGTGCCCCGTCACGTGCGCCTCTATCGAGGCGTTCCTTCTTGCCCTCAACTGCGAGAGTATAAAAGCAGCTGCCCCCGGACGCCACGAGAGAGGCTCCGAATTCTTCCGTTGAGTAGCGTGCTCTCCCGTCTCTCCACTTCGGTCGACCTGACCGCCCGCTCTTTTGCGATGCTAGAATAAACAAGTTGTTCTGTTAGCAGTCGACTCATCCTTTGCCAGGACCTTCGGATGCTTCCAGCTGTGCCCCAGGCCGCCAGGCCAACGCTACCCTTGGGGCTTGCGACCCATTTGCAACAGTGTTGAGGCGAAACGTGCGAAAGTGGTGAATGGGCGGCATTACAAACAAAATCAATTCGCTTTTACATACATGGCGTGGAAAAACGCCCGACCCATCCCAAACAATACCATAGAGAGAAAAGTGGTTCTGGTGGGGAAAGGAGGAAAGGCTGGCACTATCTTCTGCAACCCTTGCGGAAGCACGGCTCAGCGCCAGCAGGGGGATGGATATGGGAGTGAAGGAGATAGAAGGAGGGAGAAAGGTAGAGAGTCGCCATGGCAGCAGCGGAGCAGCCCGGCCGGGAAGGCCCAGTGGCTTCGACCGGAGGAGTGGACTCGTGATAGACCATAGGAGGTGGCCCAGCAAAAGCGAAGTTGAGGCGGATCAGGAGGCCGGAGGTGGTGAATAGCCGTTAGGCTATTCGTCTTTGAAGAAATTTCCTAGAGTCTCGCCGAGAGCCCCGACAAGTCGAGGTACTCGACGACACTTAGGAAGGCTGGTAGCTGATTACGACTGGGAAGAGGATGTCTTCCTGTCGTGAACATAGGAGCCCCAGGCGGGAGTACTCCTGCAGAAGTCGGCCCCGGTGATTCAGGTGAGCAGGGCAGGCCAGCAGAAGGTGCTCCAGAGTCTCTGGGTCACCGCAGGAGGCACAGGCTGGCGAGGTGGCTTTCCCAAGGCGGTGCCGGCGGGCTGCCGTCCAGTAGCAGCCAACCCGCAGTCGGAGAAGCAACGAGGTATCCCTTCGTGTGAGGCCGTGCTGTGGCCGTGGAGGCTGTCCCAGGGATACCCGTTTATCCGGATGGCAGGCAATGATGTGCCGGCGCAGCCAGTGTCTTGTGAAGTCCGCGGCCGTTACAGCAGGGCTGAGGGGGACGCTTGAGTGGTGGGCGCTCTTTGCGAGAGTGTCTGCCTTTTCATTGCCCGGGATCCCTACGTGCGCCGGTAGCCAGTGCAGGGATAGTGAGCATCCTGCATCCTGAAGGGCCGCCAGTCTTGAGGAGAGCAGTGCAACCCCAAGGCTAGCCTTGTCAGGGCTCTGCAGGCAAAGCAGCGCCGTCTTGGAGTCGCAGAAGATAGCTGCCGGAGTCGTTCGTAGCTCCTCTGCCAGTAGGTCGACAGCAAGGTGGAGTCCTGCTAGCTCTGCTGCGGTAGGTGACCACAACACAGCCTCCAAGCCAGATTATACTAGACACTCGCAGAATGCCTCATACTCGCACTCAAGGCAAATACGTGGGTGCAAAGCCTGTTTCAGTTCAGAAGACAGAATTTTCTAGTTACACAAGTTCCTGGTTTTTGAGCTTCTCGGCGTTATCTTTTCCGCGTTCTACCAGCGCAAGCCACACACTCGCGTGCTATCACTCTTGGCAATCGGTCGTCGCGGTTTCGACAAGCTTTAGTACTGTTGCGGCGCTAGGTTATGTCTCGTACCCGGCTCCTTATGGTAACGTGGCGGAGGATACGGGTTGAAGAAACCAGATGCTCGGAAGTTGGGAAAACGATAACCAACAGGTTTACTGGCACTTGAACAAAACTTAATTATTTACGACGTTGAATAGGTAAAACAGAACAAAAAATCAAGTGTTTAGCAACAAGCGTCTGGATGAGCCTAGTTTCCATGGCCCAGAGCAGCTTGTTAAGCTTTCTCGGCACCGTCATTAATATGACACCTCTGTTCAAACACTCACACAAAAAATGTGATCACACCTGTATCACACACAGGTCACCACCCACCAGGCCGACAGCCAATCAAGAAGCACATACAACACTGTCGCAGACGGAATATCGTACCAGTGACCCCCCCGCCTCCCCCCCACCCCCCAACTTCTCGCGAGCGCAAACGTGGAAAGAGGGTCTGTCCAAGGGAATGGGAGAGATCTTTTACTCCCAACTTGTTTTCTCCGCTGCTTCTCAGTAGAAGGCACCAGTTCGTGGCTGCTTTCTTCCGGGGAACGTCCACGAGTCCTTCGCGTCGTGTCGGCCTCCCCTGGAGTGGCAACTCCTTTTTCCCTTTGTGGCGCTTTTTCTCTGACGAGGGAAGCTCGTTACGGGAAAATTAGCAGCGCTCAGCATCGCGTGAGAATTGTCCTCCGACTGTCTTCCCAGCATGGCTCTCGCGTGCTACTCTTGCGCGTGACAAACAGCATGTTGTCTACTGCAGTCATAACAGTACCGAAACATAACAGTACCGAAAGAAGGCATATGTCGTTGCAGGGCCATAAAAATTAAGCGTCACAAACTTGTCCCGATAAAACACGCCAAACCAACTTTGTCACCACGGCCGAACTGTTTTTCGCTAACTGTGTCATAACTCCAGGAGCGTTACTTTTGGGATACCTCAAGGTATCCCAAAAAGTAACGAAATGAATAACAAAGAAAGCGTCACGAACTTGTCCCGGTAAGATTCAGTACACGCGAAACTGTATCACACAGCTAAGCTGGTTTTCACTAACTGCGTCAAAAATATCCCAAAAAGTAACGAATTACAATAATGTTGGGGTCAGAGTAAGCGTCACGAACTTGTCCCAGTACGATGCAGTACACGCAGAACTAACTGCGCCACACGGCCGAGCTACTTTTCGCTAACTGCGTCAGAAAGCCGGGTGCGGCGAGCGTGCCCAAAAACTACCGAACTAAGAATGTTGGGGCCCATAGAAAGCGACGCATACATACTCCAGTACGAGTCATTAACTCAACTGCGCCAGGACGGCTGAGCTGTTTTTTGCTAAATGCGTCACAAATTTCTGTTCCGTGCCGTACGCCTAAATTGCTTGAAATGCGTCGCGGACTGTCAAACGAAATTTCTCATCCTGCCGTAGTCCAGTATTGCAGTGGTAACGTGTCGAAGTGCATAAGTAACGCAAGAACGAAGGCTACATCAAAAAGAGAGAGAGAGAGAGACGGGTCGCCATACAAGTGAACTTCACATGCGTAGCTAACCCCGCTCGCTTCGGTGGCGTGTCTGGCCATTTATACAACTCAAGCCTGCAGTGATGCCTCGTCTACGCCCTCATAACCGCCAGCCACTGTTCCCCCGCAAGGCTGCAAATAATTCGTACTTCAAACTTTCCCTGTTACCTAAATAAGGCGGTAACCACAAAAATAAAATTATAAGCGCGTAATTTTATACGTTTTCACTCGTCTGTTATAGTGGAAAGGTGAAAGCCGAATTCTTTATTGCACTGAAATAAAACGCTTGCTTCGCCGCAACAATTTACTGTCAAGTATCACTTCAGTTGGCATTGAAGTTTCATGCGTAAAACAGACTCGGTAGTGAAATGAACTGTAGCGTGAACTTTTGAAGAGTGAAATGCTCGGACTCTATACACTTTGTCCATGTCTGTTGCACACCTTATCGCTTCCGCCAATGAAAATACCATGCAAACTCTTCAAGAGGCTCAATGTGGGCGACACGCATGGAATAATGGCTGCACGGCCGCCATTATTCGCCGTGTTGACTTTCTGATTGGCTGTGGAGAGCTCATGTGCCTTGACATTCGTGCCGGGAAACGGAAGTTTTGCAAAATGCAATTTTGCGTTTTCATGAAGATGACGAAAGATGACGTGGGGCTGCAAATTTTATCGACTAATACATTTTGGCCCTTGGCAGCTATATGGCGACGTTAGCGCTTCAAAAAGAAAGTGAGCGCTAGCGTACAGAAGCCATTGTAATGCATCCGCAATTTCGTTCCAAGATAGGCGCACGAGATGTTCGTTTGAGGGATCGCCAGCCGTTCGTGCGCAGGCGCAAGCAAGAGTGGGTGCGAGAGAGAAAATCTGGGGACCTTTGCTCCTTGAATATGTGACTCTGCCTATGTCATTGGCCTATGTGTCTTGTGACCCCACGCGGTCCGTGTGCCTTGGTTGCCAAGTGCTTTTTATTGCGAAAGCAATACTGCTCGCACTTTCGGCCCATCGGTGGTCGTGGCACCTCCTTACACAGCTGCGCGTCACGTGGCCGTGTGACGTCACGCCAGACCGAGAGACGGGACCCCAGCTCGCGGCATCGATGGTGGAGGCGAAGCCTCGCGCGCCGCTGCTGCAGCGCTACCGAGAGAGGGCGCTCGCTGGTGTGACGTCACGCCAGACCGAAGGTCTGTTCGATTCAGCCAAGTTTCTCTGCGCCTAGTTATTCACGGTGCACTGCACCTAGACCCTCGATTCCCCGAGGTGCAGCAGTGCACCCTGCACCCCCGTGCTCGATTAAACGGGGTGCAAGGCAAGGTGCCGCCGCGGTGCACTGCACCCTTGAACCTTGCAGCGAGTGGGTGCAGCCCGGCACCCCCTGCACTTTTTCGTTTGAGGTGCCGTGCACCTTTTTCTGAATCGAACAAACCTTATTATAGGTCTGTTCGATTCAGCCAAGTTTCTCTGCGCCTAGCTATTCACGGTGCACTGCACCTAGACCCTCGATTCCCCGAGGTGCAGCAGTGCACCCTGCACCCCCGTGCTCGATTAAACGGGGTGCAAGGCAAGGTGCCGCCGCGGTGCACTGCACCCTTGAACCTTGCAGCGAGTGGGTGCAGCCCGGCACCCCCTGCACTTATTCGTTTGAGGTGCCGTGCACCTTTTTCTGAATCGAACAAACCTTATTATAGGTCTGTTCGATTCAGCCAAGTTTCTCTGCGCCTAGCTATTCACGGTGCACTGCACCTAGACCCTCGATTCCCCGAGGTGCAGCAGTGCACCCTGCACCCCCGTGCTCGATTAAACGGGGTGCAAGGCAAGGTGCCGCCGCGGTGCACTGCACCCTTGAACCTTGCAGCGAGTGGGTGCAGCCCGGCACCCCCTGCACTTATTCGTTTGAGGTGCCGTGCACCTTTTTCTGAATCGAACAAACCTTATTATAGGTCTGTTCGATTCAGCCAAGTTTCTCTGCGCCTAGCTATTCACGGTGCACTGCACCTAGACCCTCGATTCCCCGAGGTGCAGCAGTGCACCCTGCACCCCCGTGCTCGATTGAACGGGGTGCAAGGCAAGGTGCCGCCGCGGTGCACTGCACCCTTGAACCTTGCAGCGAGTGGGTGCAGCCCGGCACCTTTTCGTTTGTGGTGCCGTGCACCTTTTTCTGAATCGAACAAACCTCGAGAGACGGGGCCCCAGCTCGCGGCATCGATGGTGGAGGCGAAGCCTTGCGCGCCGCTGCTGCAACGCTACCGAGAGAGGGCGCTCGCTGGTGTGACGTCACGCCAGATTGGGAGACGGGCCCCAGCTCGCGGCATCGATGGTGGAGGCGAAGCCTTGCGCACCGCTGCTGCGGCGCTACCGAGAGAGGGCGCTCGCTGGTGTGACGTCACGCTAGGAGGATAAATGGGGCTACAGCTCGGCTCCTCGCAGTGGTCGGCGCGCTGCCTTGCGCTATGTCGGATGATGTATAGCCATAAGTTTAACAAAGGGCAACCATGTCCACACCATCAGCCGAACCAAGGCGCAGCCAAGGGTATTGCTTTCACAATCTTCCAGGCTTAACCAAACTAAGCCTTCAGCCAATTTTTTTAAATTATGGGGTTTTACGTGCCAAAACCACTTCCTGATTATGAGGCACGCCGTAGTGGAGGACTCCGGAAATTTGGACCACCTGGGGTTCTTTAACGTGCACCTAAATCTAAGTACGCGGGTGTTTTCGCATTTCGCCTCCATCGAAATGCGGCCGCGGCCGGGATCTCTTTTTTTTAAAGTTGTATCTTACTATAGTAGGATACAATATATATGTCCGGCTTGAATTCATTTTATACACGGTCGAAATTCGGCTTTGAAAACGTCGCAAGAGAGAGATAAAATAGATGTGAAAGGCAGGGAGGTTAACCCGTAGATATCCAGTTCGATACCCTGCACTGGCAAAGGGGAGACAGAAAGATCTAAAAAAAATTCACAAACACGAAAAGAGTGGGAGAGGGAAAAGAACTTCCACTCTGTGAAGAAGGATGACCAGCGAACTGCACCTCCGCCGCGGGTCGGACCGGCATTTCACTACGGGATCAACCCAAGTATGGGGAGTGCTTGAGAGGGCGCTTTAGCTCGGGTGCTCGAATCTAAATACATGCAAAAGGAGAATTCGTTTTTCTCTGCAACCACTGCACCAAATTTGGCGAGGTTTGTTCGAACTTTTGATTTAGGTTGTAATTTTTTATTAAAAATGGGCGAAAATTGCAAGTTTCCAGAAAACGAAACTATCAAATTTACAACGCTGTAACTCAGCAAGGAAAAATGATATCACAATTCTGTGAATTGCATATGATAGTACATCTAAAGCGGACAAAATTGGTGTATTATAAGTGAATCTAAAAAAAATCAGTAATATGGAAATACAGCTTTTGCAGAACCCTTGTAAGCAACGTAACAAATTCACGTAAGATAAAATTGACATATCGAATTTGTCCGATTTGAATGATCTAATGAATGCCGTTTACAGAACCGCGATATCTGTTCTTGATGCAGACCTATTAAGCTGTAAACTTCATGCTTCTATTTTTTTAACCTTTGGTATTTTCGAAAATTAAAAATAAAATTTCGGGCCCTAAATCGAAATTCCGCTTCCAACAGTGACTAGAATTTAACTTTTTCTCTCACATGCAACAAATTTCATTAAAATCGGTCCAGGGGTTATTTCACAAAAACGTTTTTGCGTTTTGCATGTATTTGAATAGGCCGTGTCGGAGTAGGGCCAGAGCTAAAGCTTCCTCTTAACGCCTGCTTCCCCTCCGCCGCGGCTCGGGCCGGCATTGCACTATCTTCGGGATCGGCCCACGTATGGGGAGTTTTTTGCTTACCGCGCCGACACGAACACTTCCTTGGACGGTAGAGGTATACAGCTTCACTACATACAGTAGGTCGTGGTAAAAACCCACCTAGAAAAGGGGTTTCCAAGTACCTAAAGAATCTCGCCGAAACCGCTGTCAAAATTAATTTTACACGTTTTCAAACGGGAGCCAAGAATCCGATTTAGTGTTTGCTTTTGTTTTGCAGCTTAGCTGAACTTTTTTTTTTGTATAGTGGGAAGAGAAAAAGATAAGCGCGGGTAACCGGCGATTGGAGCGACGAAATTACGGCACGTGGATAACAAGCAAGAGCACCTAGCCGTTCCCACTATTCGCGCTCGAAGGTAGTTCGATCTACCGGCTGTGGTTTGGAATTGTATGATTAGATGGCTGGTCAACATACGAACCAGAGCTAAACAGATCGTGACACCGATCCATAATCGCATGGCCGCCGTTGTCAATAAATTCAGATTTTGCCACATAATAAAAACATTTTAATTATGGGGTTTAACGTGCCAAAACCACTTTCTGATTATGAGGCACGCCGTCGTGGAGGACTCCGGAAATTTCGACCACTTGGGGTTCTTTAACGTGCACCTAAATCTAAGTACACGGGTGTTTTCGCATTTCGCCCCCATCGAAATGCGGCCGGGATTTGATACCGCGACCTCGTGCTCAGCAGCCGAACACCATAGCCACTGAGCAACCACGGCGGGTTGCCACATAATAAACATGAGAAAGAGCCCAGCACTCTCGCTATCTGCGTCACGTATCGCAATTTCGCTGCCCCGGTCATTTTCCTAACATTTGCCACAGCACGTGCGAAAGGAAGATCTTGCACCGTAATAAGTATATCTCCAAACAGATATTGATGAAGTATGATTTTATTTCCCAATTCACAACACTTAAAGTACGGAAGTATAAGAAAAAGTAAAGCCAGTTCCACGCAGTGAAAGTCGTCGTAACAGCGAAGCTGGTGGCGTTTTCTCAAGTTTTAACTCGTGTTTAGTGTATTTTCACTAAAGTATTTTGTCTCGTTGTCGTCGTTTCTTGCTACATTCGAGCTTCGGTTCCGGATTGCGCACACTCTTCAGTTGTGTGAGGTTGTGATCAAACCACAGCCTATCACACACCTTGCAGCTGTGGCCGCACTCACGGTCGGGGAATTCTCTCTTGAACCGTCCATCGGCACCTCCACGGGAGGAATCTCTCTGAGTCGACGTCTCTGCTCTGCCTCCTACTCTCGAAGTTAGGGGTTACCTTGCCTCTGCTGGCGCTTGGCTTGGGTTGCCTCCTCTTGAACGTGGGGGTTGACTTGCCTCCACCGGCGCTTGACTTGCGCTTCTCGTTCTCGATACTCGGCAGTAGCGGCTTTCCTCCACTGGTTTGTGCTTCTCGCTCTCGAAACTCGGGATTTGTGCGACGTCTACGCTGCTGCTCACGCCGAACGGAATCCAGGGGGCGAAAGGGCGTGCGCCGGCGAAACACCTGCTCATATACCCCTCTCCTCCCCCCTCCTATGGCCTATCCCCCATAGTGGATTAGTGCCATTAACTTGCCTGCCTGCGTGACACCGGACGGTGAAGGCTCGACTTAGAACAGCTCCGCCAACAATATTGTACCACCGACAATATAAAAATGAACACAGTCGTTCTTGAATACAGCAGATTGGAAATGTCGTGCAAGGTAATAAGGCTCCAAAGATAATCATACTATGGTCAGCCCCACCGACACCCTCGTAACTGCCAGCGACTGTTCCTCTGCGAGGCTACAAATAGTTTGTACTTCAAACTTTCAGCAGTGAAATAAATGAACTGTACCGCAGACTTTTGAAGAGTGAAATTCTCAGACTCCATATACTTTGTCCATGTCTGTTGCACACCTCATCGCTTCCGCCGATGAAAACAATCAACAGCAGACGCTCAGAGGTATCAAGTACGACGCCATTTTGAAAAGGTCGCATGACGACAATTTTGTTTGCTTGTGTATTGGCTGCGCATTAACATAAAACCTGCGCAGCCCGTATGCCTTGGTTGCGAATTGCTGTTTAAGTTGTATCCTACTATAGCAGAAACACCTGAAAGGTTTATCATTAACAAAGACTTTTAGCTTTTTAATAGAATTTGTCGGTGCTAGTACATAACAAGTAGCAACCCGTCACCAGTGGAACACAGGCCACACAAAAATATAGATTTTTCAAAATTGAATAACACCAATACACAAAGACGGACATTTGGAAGAATAAAACTAGATGAAAGCAATTGCAGGCTACAAAAACAGACTCCTCGCTTGTGATAAAAAATGCATCTGCAAAGAGCACTACCAACACAGAAATTGTAATTCATATTTTCAATTGACTAGAACATGAAGGCACGTGCCAAACTTTTTTTTCTAATTGGCTCCATATGGTTATGATTAACAAAAAATTAGGGCCCTCGGTTTCTCTTCAAACAAATTTATAGATGCATACGAGTCCTTTAAAACAAAAAGTCAAGACATGCAAGAAAAGACGGAAACCTTGGGTAAATAAAGAATGCCTCAAGCTTATAAGAAAGCGGGACCATTTGTTTAGGGCATTTATAGTGAGTAAATCTCCTGAAGTCCTCAAAGTTTTCAAGAAATACAGAAATTTTGTCACCAAACACCTTCGTGATGCAAAAAAGCAATATTATTCTAACCTATTCAACTCGACACAAGGATGTACAGAAAATGTTTGGAAGGCACTTAACACTGTAATTAGTAGTGCATCTGAGGCAGTAACCAAAATTGTACAAGATGGAATAGAAATTCAAGGCCCCGAGCTAGCTAATGCATTTAACGACTTCTTCCTATCAGTTGGTGACGCTACCACCAGCAGCGCTGATCTAAGATATATGAATGAGCGAACAACCCAAACGATATTTTTAGAGCCAGTTTCAGATGGTGAGTTTGTAGTTACATTTCTAACTCTCAGCAATAACAAAGCCACTGATGCGGACAATATTCAAATGAAACCAGTAAAATATGTAATTGACATACTAGCACCCTGCCTTACCTACATCTTTAATATGTGTTTATCTACGGGATCTTTCCCTCGAAATATGTAGACAGCAAAAGTAACAGTTGTATATAAAAAGGGTAATAGAAATGACATGTCCAACTACCGACCTATATCAGTTCTACCTGTATTTTCCAAAGGTTTGGAGAAAATAATTTTGAAACGCCTCACCTCTTTCACTGACCGCTTCTTGATCAGTTCTGTACAGTATGGTTTTGAGAGAAACAAGTCTACAGAGCTCGCACTACTGGCCCAAAAGGAATTCATTCTAGGAAATTTCGAGTACAGAAATATGGTACTTGGGCTTTTCTTAGACTTTTCAAAAGCCTTCGACCTCATTAATCATGTTATTCTGCTTCAAGAACTAGATCACTATGGCATAAGAGGTATCGCACACAAATTAATCAAGTCATACTTACTATACCGTACTCAATTTGTAGTCATTGAAGGAAAACATTCCTCAATAAAAGCTATTAAAACAGGTGTCCCTCAGGGAAGCATCCTGGGACCATTTCTGTTCATACTTTATATTAATGAGATTGTCCACATTGATGAAACAGCCCATTATATAATCTATGCTGACAATACGAGTTTATTCTTTTCATGCAAATCATGTGCCGATTTGGGCAGTCGAGTGAATAGCGCACTGTCTGAAATTAATGCATGGGCTCAAATGAACTCCCTAAAACTAAACATTAATAAAACGAAGGCTGTTCTATTTCACTCCCGCCACACATATGTCCAGTTACCCACCATTTCGTTAAATAACTCTAAAATTGAAGTCGTAAAAAGCTTCAAATCACTGGGCGTGTACTTTTCACAAAACATGACATGGGATGATCATGTGAACTACATTATTAATAAACTATCTAGGACAACCGGCATTATGTGCCGTCGCTGTTACTATTTTCCTACCTCTGTTAACATACTCATATATAACTCTTCATTTTACTCTCTATTGAATTACGCGTTTCTTGTATGGTCAACATCAACAGCTTCAAAGGTTAGCAAACTTTCCGTCGTGCAAAAAAGTGCTCTACGCCTAGCCTGTAAAATCCCATATTGCTACCACAGTGCAGAGTTGTTTAAGAAGCACCACATCATTCAGGTTCCATCAATGTATGATTACAAGCTATGCCGTTTATATAAACTCGGTTTGCTGAAAAATAATGATGCCATGACAAACCTAGCAAGGATAGAGAAACTTCCTTGCTTATAATGTGCGCCATGCTGAAGTGTGGTACGTCGCCAAATGTAGGACCAATTACGGAAATCAAATGTTACAATTTCAATTGCCTACACTTCTAAACCACATAATAAAAGAAAATAAGATTGACATATCTAGTACATCACCAAAACAACGGCGTTTAATGTTTGTATAATGATGTGATACGATGATTTTCTATTTGACTAGTATGTATAATCGCCTTTACAAGTGACGTTTTACAACTCCTGTAAGCGTTTTCTCTTAGTAGGTTGTACTCCCTTAGCCGCATGCTTTTGTGCTTCCCCATGTGATAGGGGGTCAGGGCTCCTCAAGCTGTTTTTACAGCTTTTACCTGTCCTCCTCGTAACATTTTCTTGTTGCGGAATAAACTCAATTCAATTCAAAGACCATTCCACCCTGTGAAGGTGGATGACCAGTAAAGCTGTAATTGTGGTGAGATAACTTGTGGTAAGAACTTTATTGCATCACTCATTGTCACTTGGTAACGACGGTCACAATGGCTTTGTCATCGCTATGATATACACTGATCGGCATACAACTGCAAAAACGTTCTTTGATAATGTCAAATCAATGCACGTACGTTGCTGGGTGGTCGGTTGGGCCGGATTGGTGTGGCAGTGCAAACAATATGTCTACAACGTGAAACGTATAAACCGCCCCCTTTACGGTCCTTACACATCCAGAATGAAATCACTGACAACGACCACGGGGGTAGTGTCATCATAACTAACCCACGCAAAGTGAGTAGGCACGAACTTTACAGCACTATGCGCCATTGCATCTTTTGCATGCTTACGGGGGTGTGAGCTATTACTTCCAGGGGTATGAGCCACTGCTTACGAAGGTATGAGCCATTGATTATGAGAGTTTTCGACATGCTGTTCTGTATGTTACATGCATGATTAGAAAGAATGTAAGCACTGCTCGCTTCACTTTGCTGAGTGCTTGTAGCCTCTGCCTTATGGGGCTATGAGCCATTGATGATTTTTTGTGTGCGGACACAAAAATTACATGGTGCCCTAGCTATATACAGCTCTGCTGTAAAAGATTATGCCCACAAAAGTATTTCGAATGAATTACTTACCGCCTCATATATAACAACTAGCAACAAGACAACTGCAGGTAGACGTTTGCACTATCCCACAGCTCATTTGTTCCCTTACCTTTGTGAGAGTCCGTGCGCTGGGAAACTTTAAGGTGCATCTTCACTCTCGGCAATGCAGAGCCAAGTGCGACAGAGCTGCGTTTTTCAGGGACAGTTCATGTTCTCGAAGGCATGTCTTGACGCACCTTCCACATTACCCTACGTAAGGTTTTCGGCACGACAAGCGTATCTGGTAAACGACGCCAGATATAGTAACAATAATGCCACGACCAGGGTATCTGCATTACAAGAAACAGAGGAACAAGTGTACTTCATTTGGCACACGCCTTGAGGTGCAGAAGAGGTATTTCCACTCCTTTTTCCTTCCGTGGTGCAGGCTTTTGAAAGTTTTTCGGGGCTGAGAGTGCACTTTGCACTGCGTATCACTAGCCTACATTCTTTAGTCCGTGCGATAATGGGTGAACCTCTGGAAAGTTGTTTTTCCCCAGCCTGATAAGCTGTTCAAAGAACATCCCCTACAGCCATGCCATTATCAGTGCATGTAACAAACTAATAGCAACCGTCACAGACTAATAGCAACCGTCAAGGGTAATAACTTGTGCAAACCATCGAAAGACACAAGGAAAAGTTCTCTGTCATTCCGCATGTGCATGTGTTACTACACGCGTTAAAGGATATAGCCCTGCGGTATGGAGTGCAAACTGCATTTTTGGACCCAGAAAAACTTTCAGAAGCCTGCATCCAGGTGTGAAAAAGGAGCGAAACTGCCTCTTCGATACGTCAAGGTATACATGCCAAGTGAACCACACTTGTTCCTACGTTCCTTGTATTGCAGGCATAGTTTACCGTATACCATTGTCGCGCTGAAAATATTGTGTGGCAAACTGGAAGGTGTGTCAACACACGCCTCCGAGAATATCATTTATCGCTGAAAAATGCAGCTGTGTCCCATCTTGCTGTAGATTTGCCAAGTGCTGATGCACCCCAACGTTTCTGGGAGCACGGCCCCTCACAATGAGAACAATTGAACCGAGAGATGGCACAAGCGTTTTATATTAAGAGAATTACAAAGAATCCATAAGTCAACTATCAATAGCCCTCACAGATTAGGCGTTTTCGTGTGTCTATAGCACGGTATCTAGAATGCCGATACATCGAAAATATCGTTTTGTGACATATAGCAATTTCTTGTTAGGCCATTCATTCTGCCTTAGATACGATGACACGTGTACCTGTGTCAACTATATATTTGTAGCAATATCAGAATGAAAGAGTTGCGAGTCTGCGCATGTGTTGTGTGCTTCCTCCCTCGTCCCCGTATTATCTTCGTGCAGTAATAACATGAATGGTGAAGTAGACTGGACCTGGTCTTTCTGGGGACACACGCACATCATTTTCATTGAACAAGTAAAAGGGCAACTTGATAACTGTATATTCATAGGACTGTGTAAGAAAGCTGAATTATGAACCACAGACCCAAACTAGTGGCATAACAGATACCTCAATGCAACCATCTATCAGCAAATGACGAAGTTTTGCTGCTTTACAGTGATGTGAAAGGAAACTCGGCGGTTAGCAGCATTACCAAAGATGTAAATGCATTGATACAAGCAGCACGTGTGGTTATTTGTTTTTTTGAGCAGGTGCGAACTTATCATTGCTTGTAAGATAAAAATGACAATGCACAACACTGGGTGCTACTCAATTGAGTTCTTTTTCAGCTAAGAAACATGAATAAATATATTTTAGCACATCCTCTGGCATATTGTTCTATACCTTCCAAGAAACATTATGCAGAAACCATTGACAACGATTGTCAATGTAAGCGAATAGCCCGAAAGAACGATGGAGCATTCAACAGCCCCCCTCCCCACCTTCCCACCGTCCCCCCCAACTCTGTTGCACGAGACCATGTGCCCTTTACCTCGGTGCCTTTCCGCAGTTCCTTCAGGACTGCCGTTAAGGGCGAACTTGTCCACTTATTGCTCTACATGATGTGTCGACATCAACGCCATCAGAGTTCGACAAAACGCTCGCCTGCGCCTGCGGTGTATTTTTCATGGGTGAGAATCCGCCATGGTTTCTCGTAAACCCAATCATCCACGACCGTCAGGTCACCGCTGAATGGCCAGTCAGATGTGCGGTAAACGAGCATGTGACAGCATCTCTTCTTTCTCTCTCCAATTCCTCTCCCCCACTCGCTTGCCAAAAAGCATGAGCCCTATCCCTCACCTTCCCGCAACAAACGAGTGACAGTGCGCCCCCACCTCCCCCACCTCCACCTTCGTGCCCCTCTCTGCCGTGAGAGTATGGTGGCTAGCGAGAGCTCGTATATGATGCCCCCTTCCACTCTTCTCCCTTACCCTTCAGACTATGTGCCCTTTCCCTTGGCACATTTCCTCGCCTTCCCTCCCACAAGCCCAACATACCCGGTCCTGTCAACCTACCACGAAAACAGCCAATAGCCAAAAAAAGCTGTTCGCTTTAATAACTTACAGACGAGCTTACTTAAACATGACGTACTTAAATACAAAGTAAATGGGGATCACCCACTTTTTAACACGAGTTATATACTTCGCGTATGTGAACAAATTCGTATAAGGCGCAATTTATCACTATTCTTAATTCGTAACTCAGAAATAGAAAGCAAGCCCATTGACAGTTACATACTCGCTAATCCCTTTAAGATGCTTCTCACAAACGCTTTTTGTGCCAGTTTCTCCTCCTTCTATGCTCGGAAAGCATGTGTTGTCTCCCACAGATGTGAGGAGGCGTCGGAGTAATTCAGGGCCTGTCAGCGATCGCACAGGAGAGTGCACATACACACTACTTCAAAAACTTGTTCACAACCTAAAATTAGCAACATTAACAGCTTTCAAGACTTATTTCTACTTCAAGTATTCATGATACAATAGTTAAATAGATGCTCGAAATAAATACGAACATCAAGGCTGCACATACTGGGTTGGCACTGGTCGGAGATGAATGTGACCATTCCTGCCGCTTTTCATCATTTACAGTACGCTATAATCACGAGTAACTGCATCTCTTATGACTGCTCCCACATCCAGATATCTGCTAACAATAACTAGCAACAACGAAGTCCCCCCGTACCAGCCAAAAAGTTCACAGAAAGTAGAGAATTGACACATTATTCCAAGTTCCTTTGTCTGCTTGACGTAATTCGCAATATGGCAGGCAGCACTCAGCAGCTAACTGCTCAGCCTCCCATGCTGAAACCATCTGAAACTGCTTTGTCGACTGTGACCCTCCAACGGAATCGAAGAAAGCATGACACTGCCACGAAAAAAGAAAAGCTTTCCCGAAAAAAAAAAAAAAAAAAAGCTTTCACAGGGTGTCGAGAAGATAATGATACAAATAGTTTTTTTGGAAACATTCTGTAAGCGATTTTAACGATGAGATATAATCTGACTAGTCTGAGAAGTCTTTAAGACGTCAAAAAGGGTAAGAAATTTGTTTTATCCATTGTATCCCTGAAATCTGCGTTTTTAAGACTGTGTGCTACCTGGTATGCCAATCTTGAATTCGTCTTCTACACTCAAGTGCAGATGATCCATGATTCAACCAGCGTTTTCGCTCTTTCACAGTTGAGGGAATGCTGAAGCGCCCGTTCTGAGGCGTTCTCTGCATTCTGTATTAATGTGATTAGCATTCTTTGGGTACTTTGCCCACTTTGTGGTAAGTAGAACCTGTTCCACACCACAACTTCAGCCACTGGTATAATGTGCCCATTCTTGGGGCACATACGGCCCCAGACTGCATATGTGCCCTACTTACACACACAAAAAAGAAGAAAGCGAGAGAGAGAGACAACGAAGTCTCGACGTACCGTACATGGTGGTCCAAATGATTCGATGATTAAATGTTGGTTATATTTCGATATTCTTTTTCATGTTCATTATTCACTCAATTCATATTTTATTTCACATGCAATTATGTCGATCTTGTCTAGTTTAGCATCTACACTTTGTTGACCCTTTCTTTTTTCAGCATTTGACACTCTGGAATGTGCTTCTTGACTAAGTTTTCTTGCTGCTCTTTCACGCTACCACGAGGCATAGTGTCTATTTGCCTGGAGTGCATATGGCTTCTCCAAAACCCACATCCAAGGCTCGAGCAAAGGCACTTGATCGCGTGGTCGGCGGCTCTGCGCTCTCTTAGCTTCTCCGACGCAGGGGTGGAATTCACTAAGCAAACTTACTAACAAATTTTGGCATAAAAAAAATCTTACGAAAAAAGTGTATTCATAAAGCTAAAACTGTGCACAAGATCAGCAAGCTTGCGACGCCTGCCACTGCAAAGACGAGCGCTGTAATGAAAAAAAATGCATATATGTAAGGGTAGCGTAGCTGAGAACTTCAGTACTTTTGCCAATACTATTTATTTATTTATTAAGGAACCCACCGCACCAAGGCATTACAATTGGGGGGGGGGGGGGGGTACAAGAAGAGGTACATATGACACCTCTGCTCCTGGACGGAGTTATAAATGCTTAAAAAAAAAAAAGAAAGAGGCAAAGCCTGTAGCAATGCACATTTACAATCTACATCGAAAAGAAAGCAGCATTTGATTCAATCCTCACAACATCACTTCGCAGTCTATTCCATTCCCTAATGGTTTTAGGAAACAAAGACATTCTGAACAATTCAGTTTTTGTCACGAATTCACGGACCTTAAAATCATGGTCAGCATGGTTGGATCTAAGAAAAGGCTCTCGTACAAACGTTTTGCGATCATCCCGAACAGCTGAATAATAAATAGCATGAAAAAACTTCAGACTCTTCTTTCAGCACGTGTCGAGCAATTCCCAGTTGAGTGTTTCCTTCGTACGCGATGCACTGTATCGAGCCCTGCATGTGCCAGATACGAAACGAGAGGCAATGTTCTGCACCTGCTCCAACTTATATCTCCACCAGTAGGCGGGTCCCAAACTACACACGCATATTCCAAAATCGACCTGACATAAGTCTTGTACAAAATATCCCTGCATGACTGTGGAAAAGTGTTTGCATTTCGGTGAAGAAATCCCAAGGTTTTTCATGCTTTAGCAGCGACATAATCGACGTGATGGTGCCAATTGATTTCAGGAGTAAAATAAACAACTAAATATTGTTGTTAAATAATATTGTTCCAACATTATATTCCTAATAACATAAGGTTGCACATCAGGGTTTTTCTTTCTTGTGAATTTCATATGAACAGTTTTGGACAAATTCAAATTCATATTCCATTTGACGCGCCACTCTATGATTCGGTTCAAGTCTTCCTGAAACATTTCAACATAACAGTGACAAGTGACTACTCTATAGAGAACACAGTCATTCGCAAATAACCGCATTTGAGACACTATTTCGTCACTAATGTCATTCACGTACAGCAAGAACAATAGCGGCCCCAACACAGAGCCTTGCGGAACACCAGACACAACCTGCACCCTCTGGGACTCAGTACCGTTCACAACCACAAACTGCTGACGTAAACATAGGCAATATTTTACCCACGATACCACTTGAGGATTAATATTCTAAAAGGACAATTTTTTTATTAGTAAACAGTGCGTCACGGCATCAAATGCCTTTTTAAAATGCAAAAGCACACAGTCCACGCTGGATGGATGGATGTTATGAGCGTCCCCTTTGGAACAGGGCGGTGGGTTGCGCCACCAAGCTCTTGCTATCATACTGCCTAACGTCCTACCTATGCTAAGACGCCTGTCCAGTGCCCCTGCCAGGTCGTGCACAAATTCAGTCAACTGCGTAGTACAAGATAGGCCCCTTCGAAAACCATGCTGATGAGGATTAAACAACAAATGTGCGTCCATACGTGCTACTATACTAGTATACAAAATATGTTCAAGTGTCTTGCATGCTACTGAGGTTAGTGATACTGGTCTATAATTTGACACAGTGTCACGAGGACCAGATTTGTGAATCGGCACAATGCTTGCAATCTTCCAGTCATCTGGAAGGCAGGATTCACCAAGCAATTTTTCGAAGATAATCTTCAAGTACGGTGCAACTGACTGAACACAAAGTTTATAAAATTTGTTTGGCAAGTCATCAGGACACCCAGCCTTAGCAATCCTCAGATTCTGCAACAGAGACTCTATACCACTGATGCTAATAACAACATCATCCATAACACTCATCACTGGCTGGAAAATCAAGGTATTCGTATCATCATGTCCAATTGCACAGCTGAAAACAGAGCTAAAATACATATTAAACAACTCAGCTTTTCCTACGTCATCATCAATAAAGCTGTTACCAGACACAAGAGGCGGTATAGTTGCAGTGTCTTTTCCATTTCTCTTTACATGTTTCCAGAATTCCTTTGGGTTATCATTTAATTTTTACTCCATTGAAATTCCAAATGAATGTTTTGCAGCTGCCACTGCAACTTTCATTTTTTCGGTAATTTCATGTAACTTCAACCAATACTCACGTGTTGGCTTTCCTTTATATTTGCTGTAAACTAGTTGCCTTTTGCGTGTAAGACTGCGTAACTCCCGAGTAAACCAAGGTTTACGCTTACTTCTTCTTTTCGTTAATGCCCATGCCGGAACAAAGCGCTGCCTCAGTTCAAACATCTTCTCCTTAAATATAAGCCATAGTTCAATTACTTCAGTGTAGTCGGCACATGTTTCAGATACCATCCGGTACTCATTCAACGCTTTATCTTGCTTACATTTGTTTTTCCGTAGTTATATACTCATCTGTTTGCTGTTTCAATACATCTTAAATGTTCAGCATTCATTTCACAAAACCGAGCATTATGATCGCTTATTCCAGGTAGCACTTGAGTGGAGCGGACGAATTCAGGTTGATTTGTGAATAACAAATCTACTTTAACAAATCTAATAGCTACTTTTAAAATCAACATATTTCTATAAGAACTACAGACAAACCAGACAAAATATTAAAAATAAATGGAATAATTAACTGTACTACGCCTCTTATGACACACATGATGTGCAACGACCATCCTCACCATGTGTATTTGTAAAGGAGGATGCAACCTCCACCTTGTAATTGACGAAATTCGTTCATCAGAAACACCTTTTGTTTCATTCCATAGAACGTCTCCTTTTATAGTTGAGTGCTCAGAAAATAATAAGGTGGAAACTGAAGTTTTATTATGGTTCTAGAATGGATTGAGTAAAGGTATGCAAGCAAACATTGATACATGGCTATAAAAACTACTAAAAAACTTTTAGGTGATAAGAAATCCTGGCTAGTATAGGATATTTCCTTGCAAAGTTGAGATATGGAAGGGGATACATTAGAGAGTTTTAGAATATGGGCCGTAAACATTTGGGGCCCCAAAGAAATAGCAATGAAGCCACTGCGCATGAGCGAGATGCAAATTGCGTTTGGGTTTTGCGTCGGGCACACTATTTCACCGACTTAGCGGGAGCCCCAAAAGCTTTGTGTCAACAATGGTGGCACCCACTGAAGAGACGGTTTTAACCTAGCACCAAAATGGGTTCTATTCACGGTAATGGGTGAAGTTTGCAAGCTAGGAGAAGTGACTGTGGTTATCGCTTCCTCTCAATGAACATGTGTTGTGAAGACTGATTCATTAGACGCCATTAATACTGAATTCAATTGTCGAATTCATGGCTTGTAGGCCTAACACAGCTTAACTTGGCTGGTGAAGTGATGTAAAGTTGGTTATTCAAAACTAAACGCAACTAATTGCTTGCTGATAATAGAATAACCTCTAAATTGTAATTAAATGCAAAAACACGAATGTCAAAATTATTATTCGTATCATAAAATGGTACATTTTACTTAATTATAATAGCTTTTGTTTGATGCCACAGCGGCGCTGCAAGCACAAGACGCTACCCCGCAAATGCAAAGCCCTATTCTCAAAACTCTTCACTCCTGTGTGCCCAAAAGCTAACTGCAAAGCTCTTTGAGGCCCCTATTCTAAAACTCTCTTTTGACAAACAATTAAAGAGCAACAATTGTTCACACAACATGTTTGCTGGTACTAGAGTTAGTGACAACTACTTGCGTTTACTTAATTATTTATGCAGGGATAACAGTTCCCCAATACAAATACGGAGCCACCAGTTCTAGTTTGACCCCCAAAGTCACATTTTAAATAAGTTGAAGGCCTCTACATAACATCTCCAAAACGAGCAGCTCATATTGGCTACAGCAATGTGTACTTCTTAAGTGATTGGCCATTGCGGCAGCATGGCGACATTTTTTTGGCTACTATTCACGCACTGCAATGAACTGGCTACTTTTTACTTTTTGGACCTGGCAACCCTGTGCTCTGTGCCTGCTATGCAGTAGTAAGCTCAAAACGACAACCTGAAAACGCCGGTCACTAAAACGTGTCATATCAGCAAGATCAGCATTTACATCGCTCAAATCATGCTGCCTTGTGAGCTCTCTCAGCAGCACACAGTTCAATTCCTTAATTCAGTGAGTTTGGACGAAGATACAACATTTGTGTGTTATTAGCGGTATAAGTGCATATCATATGGATTGTACTGAAGGACTGAAAGAACTTCACATCAAGGCTGCGGTGCTTGCAGCATACGGCTGACAACTCAATTATTTCATATATGTGTAACTTCCACATTTACGTTCAGCCACAGCGCATGCATCCACAACTTCTCAGGCTTCGACTCTGCCTCAGTGACAGTTCCGGCTTCGCATGTTTTAATTAGCCGCAAGGGGCAAAATACTTATAGAGGAAACGGTCAGGCAAGGAGACACAATCTCTCCAATTATATTAATTTGCATGCTTAAAAGAAGTATTCAAGCTATTAGACTGGGAAGGATTAATGGCGATGATCAACGGCAAATATCTGAGCAACCTCAGTTTGCTGATGGCATTCTCCTGTTCAGCAATGCTGCGGACATATTGCAATAATTGATTGAGGACTTTAACCGAGAAAGTGTAAGAGTAGTTGAAGAATAATATGCTAAACAATAATATGCAGAAGACAAAGGTCATGCTGAATAACCTGTCAAGCAAACAAGAATTCATGATCGACAGTCAGCCTCTAGAGTATGTACAGAAGTAAGATTATCTAGATCAATTTCTCACAGGGTACCCTGATCATGAGACGGAAACTTACAAAAGAATGAAAATGGGTCTGCAAGTGACTGCAGACCCAAATGGGTGATTGCAGGAGCTCACTCTGTCATTGAAAAGTGTACAAGCATTCCATTCTTCAAGTACTATCATATGGGGCAGAAACTTGGGGGTTAACAATGAAACTTGCGAATAAATTAAGGACTGCTCAAACAAGTGATGGAATGAAAAAATGTTAGGCCTAACGCTAAGAATGAGTAAGAGAGCGATGGGGATCAGAAAGCAAACGGGGTAGTGGTAGGTGAAATTAAGAGGAAAAATAGAAGCTGGGCAGGCTGCGTAATTCATAGGGCAGATAATCGGTGGTCCATTAGAAATACAGAGTGGGTGCTAGGGGAAAGAAAGCACCGTCAAGAAAGGCGGAAAATCAGGCGGGGTAATAAAATTGGAAATTTCCAGGCATAACTTGGAGTCAGCTAGCGCAGGTAAGGGGTAATTAAAGATTGCTGGTAAAGGCCGTCGTCCTGCAGTGAACATAAAAGTACACTGACGACGTTTTACAACATCCGAAATTCGTGCGGAATTTTAACGGACTGTTGCTCTTGAGATGCAGTTTGCCTCGTACTGCGAGGCCGCACTCACATGTTTACAGAACGCCGTAGGGCGCCGCTTGGATACCACTACCATCACCTTGGCATTGTACTATATGGGCAATGACTGCTCTGAACAAAGTGCGTCAGTGTCGCAAGATCAACTTGAACGGATTTGATCCGAAACCTGCTAGAATGTTGAACTGCTATGCGCTTCGGGTACGGTGCTGTACAGTATTCTGACGTGCGCTCGAGCATGTGTTCTTATGATGCTCGTAAGTTTATGGCAACGTTGGCATTGAGAATCGTGGTGTTGTTGACTAATCTGATTAGCCTCGACTTCTATGAGGCGCCACTCGGGCTATGACAGACAGCGTAGTTAGCGGCTCCAGGCCTTACCATTAGCAACATCATTTATTACAGGTCTCCAAAACTGATGTGTATGCACCTTGGTGTGTTTCGCCTCTGTCAGAATGTGGCTGCCTGAACCTGCAAAACAAACTCTTGACCTGGTGTGAGGCATCATCGTGTTTTATCAGCCGAGGAGAAGCCAAGAAGCTTTCAATTGTTTTCATTTGTGAAGTGCTAATGGCACATACCACATATCGACAAAGAGGAAATGTGAGCATTTGGTTCAAAGATACCAACTGTAGCTTTATGAGTCTACAATAAATAAAAAAAGAAAAAGTAAAGCAAGTCCAAGATGTTCACATCAAATGAAGGGATGCGGAGTGATCCACAATTGAGTGAGGCTACATTTTTAAAAACAAATCCTTCTCTCAGCTGTAAGCTCAGTTGGAAAAAAAAAAGTACATTGAATTACGAAGGCTCAATGTGAATGCACATCTGTGTAAGCACAAAAAAAAGTTATGTGATATGTACTGCAAAAGTGTTAAAAGCATGTTTACATTGAAATGAGCAATGTAGCTTAACGTTTCAGGGGTAAGCAAGGTTCTGGCAATAAGTTGCAGCAAGGACAGGCTTATGGCTTTGAAGCTACCAATGCCGCTGGAACTGGGGCCACTGCCAGTAGTACAGCTAGCTTGAGAAGGAAAGGAGTCAGATGTCAAACCTGCCAACAAGTCAGCAGCTTTGCTGCAATAAGTTTCCGAATGTCGGGGTACCCAACAGAAATCAAATTTCTTTTATATGCATTCAATCCTGTTCTTTATTTGATCTTCACCATCATCTGCCCATAGAAATAAAACTTATTCTATATGCATTAAATCTGTTCCTTCTTTGATCATCACCGGCATCTGTGCTTTTTCACTACTGCTGCATTTGGCCATAAGCAAGCATCACCACACACCCTTTTTGTGATCAGGTGTTTCATTTTCCAAATTTCATTGCACAATTTTCAAGATGCTGCACCTTTTCAAAGCCTACAGCTGATGCCAGAGGACTTGTGGTTTAGCTGGTGCAGTGCTGGGCCTGGAATGAAAAAGTCCAGGGCAAGATTACAAGCTTGACTGAGTTGTGAAGTCTGTTTGCTTTGCTTTATTGAGCTGGCTGGTGACATTCAGTTCACAGAAAGAATGTGCTAGAATGGCAAGATTCAGCAAGAAATGCAAGACTGTCAGTTCTTGGCTAAAATATGTATAACTTAATCTGTAATAATTCCATGCTTAGAACTGCCCATTTAACTCAAATTCATGGCAGTTCTTACTAGACATGGTTATGAGCAAGTGCTTCAGCTTTTTGTGTATTATTATTGGTATTTATTTTATTATTATTCATTTTTGCAAGGGAATGTAGTCACCTACATATACTGTTATATTTCTGGCCTGCATATACGTTTATCCACCATGCAGTGTTGATATAAAAAGCACAGTGTCATTTGGTTTGACTTCATAGTCAAGTCCACCCTGTAAGTGAAAAGAAGCAATAAATGAATAAGTTAACAATGTGGCAAATAAGGGTTAACAAAGGAGGAAAATAAAGTCAGACACTCTATGACATCAGTAAAAGAAAACACATACCCATTATACAGAAACACACAATCCTGCAACATGTGTATCATTAAAGAATATATATATATGACACTGGCAGTTCATTTACTATGTTATTAATTTCAGTGCTAAGCTACTCAGCTTGTGTCCCAGTAGTTAGCACTCTGAATTTAGCCATGATCATCCCAGTACAGTCATCTCATAAAAAGAGAGGAACAAAGGATGAACAAAAGAAGTGAATCATATAGCTATATCCGATGCACTTGTAATCACATTTATAACCATTTTGTTAATGTTAACTCTACAATGTTTGAGTTCATAAAACGTTATCATATCCCTTTTGGCTGATATGCCTACAACTGCACAAACAACATAATATGTAAAAAGGCTTCCGTTATTTTAAGGCACTCTGGACTAGCTGCAAAATCAATATGTGTAAAACATCTTAGAAAAAATATTTCAACGAGACATCCCCATGGTTGCTTGTGGCACCATAGGCATCACGTAGTGGGTTCTCACTATATTTTTTGACAGCAACAATTTATGCCAGGCAGCTCTCAGAAGTGACTAGTTGCTTGCTAAGCACACTGAACACGAAATAAGTTTATTTCATTCCTATACTGTAAATAACTGACATTCAGATGTGGAGTTCCCATTTGCGGAGTCAATAAAACGCGCGCGCGCACACACACACACACACACACACACACACACACACACACACACACACAAAATCGAAATTCTTTACCCCTTCGTTTATTGGTTTGAATAATGCTGAAGATGATGAATATGTATACTTAAAAGGAAGAGGTCTGGACACCGACCAAAAAATAGTTATTTACGTTTCGGCTCCCTCACGGGAGCCTTGTTCACAATGAAAGAAGCGGCAGAGCTGGCGCCCCTTTTTATGTTCGTCTGAAAACATGATTAAGGCACCTGGCATACATGGGCGGCAGATTGCCTTCGTTGTGATTAAGAGTGTGCACCGTGGTTTGGATGATTAGGGACTCAAGATAAATACGCGAAGAATGATTTCGTTCCCTGGCAATCACACGAGATTTCTCCCAGTTAATCTTATGTGATGTGGCTGCGCAGTGTTCGGCCAAGGCATTCGATGCAACATGTCGTTTCTGGACGTCATTCATGTGTTGCTTAAGTCTTGTTTTGAAGTTGCCGGTTTCACCGACGTAGACATACCGACAGTCCGCACACGGAATGACATACACCACGCCTGGGAACTTGTCTTTTTCCAAAGGGTCTTTCACACGCACGAGCTCGTGTCTAAGTTTCCTGGAGGGCACGTGCGCAGCCTGCATGTCATATGACCGCAGGACGCGTGCAAGAGTCTCGCTTATGCCGGGGACGTACGGAATCGAAGCCCGTCTTTTGGGGGGTCCAGGCTGGGTGGGTACTGTGCGAGCCAGCTAGCGCCCTACTGAGTCAATGACGTACTCAGGGTATCCACAAGCCATTAATTCCTTCCGCACAAGTGCATTGTCCGCCATGTGGTCTTCCGCTGTTGTGCACACGTTTTTTGCCCGACAAAGAAGAGAGCCGACAACAGACCTCTTTTGCAAAGCAGGGTGCACCGATTTGTAGTTTAGGTAGCGGCCCGTGTGAGTGTGCTTCCTAAACACCTTGAATAACAGGTTTGGGCCATCTCGCTGCACAAGGGTATCCAGGAACGGCAGGGGAGCCGAAACGTAAATAACTATTTTAAACCATTTTTGGTCGGTGTCCAGACCTCTTCCTTTTAAGTATGCATCATCCCGACCAGACGGGCTTCCGTCATACTCTCAACTTCATGATGAATATGTGTTAATTATTTTAAATGTTCTAAAATTAAATTTTAATCGGTCTAAATTATTTTATGTCTGAAGGAGATATGCTTAAAATTGCAACTTCTCATTCATTTGTCACAAAACTTCATATCATTATATTTGCATGCTATGTGGTCATCTATGTGAAAGACATCCTTCTTGGTTTTCACCTTAAGGGAACACTAAAGGCAAACACTGAATCAAGCTGAAGTGATAAATTAGCGATTCAAAATGTCCAAAGTACCACTTTCACTAAGAACAGGGCTTTTATAAGCAAGAAAATGATGTAAACAGGAAATGTGAATGGTGGTGATGTCCCATTTGTAGTTAGTAAACAGCAGCCAACCATAAATAGAAAGATTAGTTACGTCGTATTTCAACGTGAAAGAGAATCTAATCAGCGTCCATGAAGTGATAAACAATAATAGGTGTAACATTAACAGACAGGAAGACAGCAGTACGGATTTAAGAGTAGACATGGGTAGCTGATGTCTTATCAGAGATTAAGAGGAAGAGGTCTAGTAAGGCAGCTAATGTAATGCACAGAACAGACAAAACAGTGGCCCATTAGTCAAACAGAATGGGTGCCAGGGAAAGGGGAATGCAGTTGAGGGCATAATAAAATAGATAATCATATTAGGATATTTGCAGGAGTAAGATGGAGTTGGCTGGTGTAGGACAGGAGTAACTGAATACAGTTTGGACAGTCCTTGATCCTGCATTGGACTGAAATAGGCTAATGATGAGGCGTGATTGGATTATTTTCTATGGAACAATTAATTGATGCTATCTCTTCACAGCACCCTGTTGGAACTGTATGAAAGAATAAGGAACCTTTTCCTCATAGGCCCTTTGACTCAAAGCAGTTCATAGCATACAGCAGAGCGTAGGTGTCAGAGCGTGAGTACTGCACATGATTTCATGTAAATGGTCCCGATAGTCACGGACGAATTGCAAAAAACTTCAGCAGCTCCTTATGCGATGATTTTCACAGCAACTAGAAGTCATCTGGCATAAAACAAATATTGTGAGGTTTCTAAAAGGGCGACCTTACAGTCTAGACTGATTCAATGTTTGCTTTTAGTGCCCCATATCTAACATACCGAGTGATCACAGCTGCAATTTTTTACAGTACCTCAAGAAAGAGTAATGTAAGAACCCTAGAGTCAAGGACACAGCACGAAACAATCACTTGCCAGGAGTTCCCAATCTGTGTCATTCACCAAGACGAGAATTCCTGGCCGCCTGCAAAATGTTAGAAAAACATAGCAACAAGGTTAGGAACTATTTGAAAAGACGCTTTCAAGTCAAACATAAAACTAAGGCTGATGCATGGTGAGTATCTAGCACTACATCCTTTTCTGAGATAACATATTCATGTTATGGGAACTGGTGGATCCAGGGGGGTGAGGTGAAGCCTCCCTTCTCTGGATCCACCAGTGCTGCTTACTGCCCCTTCCATTTCACCCTGATGCATATAAGCCACAGGACAAGTTTGCAATGGCCAGCATAGACCAGGCCATGCCTCAAGTCATGTGGGCAAAAATGAATAGCTGTCTTAATCTTATTCTAAGCAGGCTATAAGGACATATTTCAAGAGACATGGTTGGGGGGGGGGGTAGTAAAGTGAATAGCTTTATTTGCCTATTTCATCTGTCTTTGCAGTTGGCGGCCGCACTTGCAGTATGGTGCCAATCAAAGGGTGTGTGCTCTCATGCAACTAAATTGAAGGACACATTAGTCACTAAAAGTCAACGTTATAGCTCTTTGATATGCACATGCTACTGTGTATAAGCTTTGATTTGTTTGGAGGTTTAGATGCAGGAGTGGAGTGTTCAGCAAGGAAAACATTCGCTCGTCCAGTCGGGCTATTCGCTTACACTGACAATCATAGTCAATTGTTTCTGCACAATTTTCTACCTTCTTATATGTGTTTAAAAACACGACACTTTATGCTACGAATACAAGGTTGGTATAAAATCAGAAAGCTGACATGTTTGCTTTGTATAATATCATTATATATTTGAACAAGCTTGAATGATGTTATTTCGGTGTACTAAAGTTCAACTTCAAGCGAGCAGATGACAGTGTGATATAGTGGTAGCATTTGAAGCCTTATACTGAATAATGTGAATGTCTTTCACTGAAATCGCACCATCACTCAAAGTAGGCATTTGAATTTTCATACAGCAGAGGGATTATTTGTGCTCACAGTAAGGCACATTAAAGAAAAACCACTGTATTTACAAGATGTGTTGTGCTCTCTTTTCGATGCGCTGTGCTACTAGAATGATTGTATCTTACACTGATTCTCAGATAATGCAAGAACTGCAGCTCTCTGTTCACAGTTCTGTCTCTGGTGCTTATGGAATTATGGAAACTTGGTTTATGGTTTATGGAATTCAGTTAATGGAAATTATGGAAATTATTGTTTGGGATTTTTCGTGCCACAACCACAATCTGATTATGAGGCATTTCAGAGTGGGGGACTCCGGATTAATATTGACCATGTGGGGTTCTTTAACCTCTTAACTGCCGACGATGAGGTAAACTCATCATCACGACTGTGCTCTCGTGCCAATGACGAGTTAACTCATTGTTAACTTTCTTGCTATTTTTGCACATGTGTATATGTGCAATTTCTGCTAATTTTGACAAATAAGTAATACACAATGAATTTTGTTAATTTTTCTCAACAAGACCAGTAAAATGCAGTAGGCATCCTTACTATCTTAAATTTTTTAGAAACAAATTTGTCGTAAAACATGCAGGTCTAAAAAAATTACGCAGTTTTAAACATATACATAAAAAATTTTCAATAAGGGGCACCCCTTAACTGCCAATGGTGAGGTAACTGGATGGATGGATGGTTGTTATGAGCGTCCCCTTTGGAACGGGGCGGTGGGTTGCACCACCAAGCTCTTGCTATTATACTGCCTAATGTCCTGCCTGGGCTATTAAAAAAAAAAAAAAAAAAAAACGTAATCACAATGAGCGTCCTCTGGTGGTGACGATGACCTAACTCGTCGTGAACTTTAGACAATTCTTGCACATGTGTATATGTCAGACTTGTATGTGACGACTTACATGTAATTAATTATTTGTAGTCAACTACAGTGTTTTTGTAACACAATGATTACTTTGTTTACTCGGTAATGTTCACTGTAATTCAATTACTTTTTTTCATTAACCAATTACATTTAACCAGTTACTTTAATGTTGAGACAAGGTGTAACAAATGACGCAGCTTAGAGAACCTGAATTTGGTAAAACCTGAAGTAGAACGCCCGAGGTTGTGCCAGGCAGCAGGCTCGCAAATGCGCATGTTCAGACAGGCAACCCCGGTAGCTGAATATTTCTTTCATCTTAACGCTCCACCAGAGGGTGGCAGATGAATTGACCAGGTGCTGGTATTTCCCAATGGTGAAGGAGCCAATGTTTCAACAAGTGGACTTCGTCTTCTTCAAGGCGACATATGCTTTCCTCACCACAGTATTTATAGGTGGAGTTCTTCTAAAGGAGAGAGGGTGTAAGGTGGGTGGGTGCGGAAATAGGCGAAGGTATGTTAGTGGCGAGGCTGTCGAATTAAGAATAAAGGAGTGCTGTGCACAAGGCCGGTGACACGGCCGTGTGTCAGCTGGCGAGTCAACAGCATGTGCAGCACACTTCTCTTACCTGCTTTGCTGGTGGTTGTGGGCTACCGTGTCTCTGAAAGAGATAATAGAAGGAGCAGCAGAAAAAAGTGCTCGTGAGAAAAATGAATTTAAAAAATTCTGATATGGAATAAATAAATAAAAGGAAAAAAAGGAAAGAAAGGAAAAAAAAAACACTAAGCAACCAAACTAAGTGTTGTTGCCTATGGCTTGAAATTTAGCATAGTGAATAGATTCTAAAGCTCCCTTTGAAAATTTTATGCCTATTGGTTGCAATGTCTTGAACTTGTGGATAAGGTATGATTCTTTGTATTTTCTTTCTCATTCAGAACGGAAATTTGACTGCAATATGTAGAGTTTAAGTTCGTCAAAGTTATGACCTGGTTGGTTGAAAATGCTCAGCGACGGCTTTGTCAAGCTTTTTAGCTGTGTCCGCGCGATGTCCGTTTAATCTGACATTCATTGATTGTCCCGTTTCACCGACATATTGTTTCTTACAGAAGGAACATTCAAGCATATAAATCCCATCTGAACTTGTGCAGGTAAAGCTAGTTTTGACGTTGTGTGTATAACTATTTGCAGTTTTAATTTTAATGTCACTTTCAAGATACCTGCAGGTTTCGCACCTGGGGCGACAACATGCTTTTATTACAGGAGAATGATGGTGGCTGACTTTCGCATGCACTGACATGTCTTTAAAGTTCCTGTTGTGGCGATAGGTAACCTTTGGTACATCCAGGAACACTTTTCTCAGACTCTTGTTACTTGATAATATTTTTTGGTATTTTCGTAGGATGTTTATGTTTGGGAGTGCATTAGAATGTTTTGTTATAAAGGCTGGCAGTCTGTCAGATTCTGGTATAGGCTGTTTCTACGCCAATTCAGACCGTCTCCCCAATCTTGACGTGACATCATAAGCTCTACCGAGAGCAACTTGTAGATAGTTTCTTTCTGCTAGCATTGTTATAAGGTCATTTAGGTGGTGGATATAATCGTGGTCTTTGCTGCAGATTCTTCTTATTCGTTTTGCTTGTCCGAGAAAAATTTTCTGCTTGCAGTGTCACGGTTGATGACTATTGTAGTCTAAATATTGCTGGCTATTGGTAGGCTTCCGGTAAAGTGTCGTTCTGTTTTCCATTTTCTATGTAGACCGTTGTGTCGAGGAAGTTGATCTGACTAGGAGTGTGGTGAGCAGTAAATGTAATACTGAGGTGAAAGCGATTGAAATGGGTAATGAAGTCGGTTAACACGCTTGTGCCGTGTTCCCATATTATATATATGTCGTCAATGTAACGAAGATAGGTGTGGGGGTTTTAGAGGATAGGATTTCAACAGGTCTGCTTCAAGCTGTCCCATGAAAATGTTCGCATATGTGGGTGCAAATGCTGTTCCTATGCTAGTGCCGAAAGTTTGCAGGTAGTGAATAGAATCAAATTCGAGATAGTTCAGCATGATAACTAACCTAAGGAGCGGCAGGTAAACTTTAGGAGCGTGCACTTGCGGATTGATTGCAGGGATTTCGAAACTGCTTCAATTCCTTCACTCATGGGTATGTTAGTGTAAAGGGCACAAACATCCAAAGTAACTTGAATAGCGTGGTCAGAAAGGATTTGGTTGGTGTTGATGCTGTTGACCTGCGACACTGCAAGCAAGGAATTTTTGTTGGACAAGCGAAACGAATAAGAAGAATCTGCAGCGAAGACCACGATTATATCCACCACCTAAATTACCTTAAAAGAACGCTAGCAGAAAGAAACAATCCACAAGTTGCTCTTGACAGAGCTCATGATGTCGCATCAAGATTGGAGAGACAGTCTGAATTAGCCAGAATCAGAATCCAGAATCTGACAGACGGCCAGCCTTTATAACAAAACATTCTAATGCACTCCCAAACAAACAACATCCTATGAAAATACCACAAAATATTATCAAGTAACGAGCGCCTGAGAAAAGTGTTCCCGTATGTACCGAAGTTTACCTATCGCCACAACAGGAACTTTGAAGACATGTTAGTGCATGCAAAAGTCAGCCAACATCATTTCCCCGAAATTAAAGCATGTTGTCGCTCCAAGTGCAAAACCTGCAGGCACCTTCAAAGTGACATTAACGTTAAAAGCACCGCAAATAAACACATGAAGTCATACACATACACATACACATGAAGTCAGAACAGGTTCAGATGGGATTTATATGCTTGAATGTTCCTTCTGTAAGAAACAACATATCAGTGAAACGGGACAATTAATATGAACGTCAGATTAAACGGACATCACGTGGACACAGCTAAAAAGCTTGACAAAGCCGTCGCCGAGCATTTTCAACGAACCAGGTCATAACTTTAATGAACTTAAACTTTACATATGGCAGTCAAATTTCCGTTCTGAATGAGAAAGAAAATACAGAGAATCATACCTTATCCACAAGTTCAAGACATTGCAACCAATAGGCATAAACGTTTCAAAGGGAGCTTTAGAATCCATTCACTACGCTAAATTTCAAGCTATAGGCAACCACACTTAGTTTGGTTGCATTAGTGTTTCTTTCCCTTTCTTTCCATTTTGTTTTCTTTTATTTATTTATTTATTCCACTTCAATAGTTTCTTTTATTTTTTTTTTTCACGAGTACCGGTTTCTGTCGCTCCTTATATTAGAGACAGGATAGCCTACGACCACCAGGGAAACAGGTAATAGAGGGGTGCTGTGCACGCCGGCTGACACGTGATTGACAGATGGCCGTGACACTGGTTTTGTGCACAGCACTCCTTTATTCTCCATTCGACACCCTCGTCGCTAACACACCTTCACTGATTTCTGCACCCACCCACCTTACGCCCTCTCCCCTTTAGAAGAACCCAACCTAGATATGATGTGGCGAGGAAAGCATATGTCGGCTTGAAGAAGACAAGTCCACTTGTTGAAACGTTGGCTCCTGCTTTCACTTTGTTCTCACTTTGCTCATCGTCTTGAATTTACATCTCCCGCCTTCCTCTTGTTTTCAATGGTGAAGGCAATTTAGGAGGGCATAGCAAGGAAATCACATACGGACAAACTTTTCAGCTTTCCATTGGTCCAACCGGGACTGTCTTCTCAAAGTCCGAGCAACACTGAAGTGCTGCTGTTCATAGAGGACCCAAATGCTGAGCAACCACTATCCTGTGTGCAAAATCCGTATACGTTGCAACACCACCCTACCACCCTGTGTGCACATCAAGTGAAGTGGCTAACCTCCCTCTTTTTCCTCCTCCTCGCGGAAGTATTAACACGACAGCGTCAAGGGCCCTGTGTCGCAGAAAATCCAGCGTCGGCGCCCAGTGTCGACTGTCCTTTCGCAAAAATCATTCTGAACCACGCATACCCAACCACTCTTCTATCACGAAAGTTGCTCACAAATTGTCTTTCATTCTTTGCAAAGTTATTCTTCACTATTTTGAGAATGACAGCCCACAAATGCGATGGAAAAAAAAATGCCAGCAGCGCATACCTTTTACGTTAGATCTTTTCAGACTGAAATATTAAAAGCACAAAACAATAATGGGAGATTGGCCCACATAAAAGGCCGTGGTTCTACCAGAAAGTTTGCCTTTGTGCAAAGCGTTCGCCACCAGCGTTTCCAGGTAAACATTTCAGTTACATATGCTGCAGTTGCCGGGAAGCATGAAAAGCAGTCAGGGATCTTTGAATGTTATTACGTTCCACTTTTAAAGGTGAAGCTTAAGTGTCCTCCAAATTTTTCAGGGTTGCAGCTGATGTCCTTACAAGGAAAAAGGACAATGATCCACAGAATTTTTTAAAAGCAAGTGTTAGTGCAGGCAAGCAATCTATGAAGGGCTGCACAGGACACACTGAATGCCAGGCAAACTTGTTCCGTTTACCGTGCCTATGCAATGTTAATAGAAGTTTGGAGGAAAGTAATATAAAATTAATTGACTACTACTGTGTAATGCTTCAATTACTTTTGTGGAACAGTAATTGGTAGCTCTAATCA
Organism: Dermacentor variabilis; assembly: GCF_050947875.1. Classification (NCBI taxonomy): domain Eukaryota; kingdom Metazoa; phylum Arthropoda; class Arachnida; order Ixodida; family Ixodidae; genus Dermacentor; species Dermacentor variabilis. Next base: position 148,596,611 of record NC_134568.1, on the reverse strand, counting down.
TTTACATTTTTGAATGAAGTCATTGTAATTGCTTAATTTTTCCGGAATGTGTACAAGTCTGGTATATGCGCAGTTTCTTGTAATTTTGACATATAAATATTACACAATAACTTTTGCTACTTTTTACAACAAAACCAGTAAAAGTGCAAGTCATTTACGGTGAGTGTGTGTATATATGATGCTACGGAACAGCCACCACAGTGTGGCTGCACTGAGGAGAGAGAAGACGACGGGACCCCGCTTGATATAGCGTCGCCATCTTTGCCACTGTTGGTCTACATGTAAATATATTGTAAATAGACTTGTACATCAGCTACACGTAACATTATATGGTGGAGGTGGACGTTCCCCGTACCCGTCATGGAGCTTCGCAGCAGTCGCAACGGCTCCTGCTGGCGGCACTTCATCTACGCAACCGTCTCCGCCTGCAGCCCCGACCTACGTCGCCGTTTCCCCCTATCGGGATCCTGGTGTTTTCAACGGAGTCGGCAGTCCTGATGCTGACGACTGGCTCCGCTTATACGAACGTGTCAGCACCAGTCACAGGTGGGATCCGACTGTTATGCTTGCAAACGTTCTTTTCTACCTCGACGGAGCTGCACTTGCATGGTTCCAGACTCACGAAGAGATCTCAAGCTGGGATCTCTTCAAAGAGAAGCTCCGCGACCTTTTTGGCAATCCCTTCGGTCGTCAAGTCAATGCCAAGAAAGCCCTTGCCACACGTGTACAGACGTCAACCGAGTCCTACGTGTCCTACATTCTCGACGTCTTGGCCCTTTGTGCCAAGGCTGACCCGACCATGTCTGAAAACGATAAGGTTAATCATGTCCTCAAAGGGATTGCTGACGACGCCTTCACTTTACTGGTGTTTACGAACGTCACCAGCATTGATACGATCCGTGGACACCAGAGGCGTGCGACCTGATCCGGACAAAATTCGCGCTGTTACGAACTTTCCTGTTCCCAAGTCTACCAAGGACGTTCGTAGTTTCGTAGGGCTGTGCTCTTATTTCCGACGCTTTGTGAAGGATTTTGCTACCATCGCATGTCCCCTTACCGACCTCTTGAAGAAAGACGCCCTATTTTCTTGGGGACCTAACCATGCTGCATCCTTTTCGCAGCTCACTACTCTCCTTACCACGCCTCCAATTCTGGCCCATTTTGACCCGTCTGCATCAACGGAAGTTCGCACTGATGCCAGTTGTCACGACATAGGAGCAGTGTTAGCACAAAGCCAGCATGGACATGATCGCGTTATAGCCTATGCTAGCCGACTTCTATCACCCGCCGAGCGCAATTATTCAATCACAGAGCGCGAGTGCCTCGCTCTTGTGTGGGCTGTTGCCAAGTTTTGTCCATACTTGTATGGACGCCCCTTCTGTGTCATCACTGATTACCACGCGCTCTGCTGGCTATCCTCGCTCGAGGACCCCACGGGACGACTCGCTCGCTGGGCGTTAGGCCTGCAAGAATATACCTTCTCCGTGGTATATAAGACGGGACGCTTGCACCAGGATGCCGATTGTTTGTCCCGCTACCCCGTCGACGACCCGGCTGATGCGGACACCATCGCTTGCGTTTTCTCTGTGTCCCAGTTGCTTGAAATCGGCAACAAGCAACGCCGCGATCCTTCATTATGAGCCCTCATCAACCATCCGGAGTCAATGCCTGGTGACTCCTCTCTTCGGATGTTTCTCCTTAAGGAGGGGACACTATACCGCCGCAATCTCGATCCACACGGCCTTGACCTTCTGCTCGTAATTCCATCACACCTGCGTTCGACTGTCCTCCAACAACTTCATGACGCTCCCGTGGCTGGACACTTGGGCTTCTCGCGCACATACGACCGTGTACGCCGTCGATTCTATTGGCCGGGTCTCGCCCGCTCCGTGCGGCACTAAGTTGCCGCTTGTGAGCCCTGTCAGCGCCGGAAGAAGCCCTCCACACCTCCAGCTGGATGTCTCCAGCCGATAGACATCCCACCGGAACCCTTTTTCCGTGTTGGTCTAGACCTTCTTGGACCGTTTCCTCTCTCGGGCTCCGGAAATAAATGGGTCGCCGTCGCTACTGATTATGCTATGCGGTACGCAATCACCAGAACCCTCCCGACAAGTTGTGCTACTGATGTTGCTGACTTTCTGCTCTATGACATCATTTTACTGCACGGTGCTCCGCGCCAATTGCTCACTGACCGTGGCCGCAGCTTTTTGTCAGCAGTCGTCGAGGACATCCTCCGCTCCTGCTCGACAAAGCACAAGTTCAGCACGTCCTACCACCCACAGACTAGCGGCCTCACGGAGCGCCTCAACCGGACCATCACCGATATGCTATCCAAGTACGTTGCGACCGACCACCACGACTGGAATCTTCACTTACTATATGTGACGTTCGCGTATAATTAATCATGTCACGACACCGCCGGCTATTCACCATTCTATCTCCTATACGGCCGAGAACCCGCGTTGCCCTTAGACACTTTGTTGCCCTCGGCCACACGTTCAGCCACTGAATACGCCCGCGACGCATTCACACACGCCGACCACGCGCGCCAGCTTGCCCGCACCCGTCTTGACGCCTTGCAGGAGCATCAGAGACGCCTCTATGATTGCCGCCATCGCGACATACACTTTACTCCGGGTTCTCTGGTGCTTCTCTGGTCACCCATTCGACGTGTGGGCCTTTCCGACAAGCTGCTGTCGCGCTACACTGGCCCATACCGTGTGGTGCGACAAGTGACCGATGTCACATATGAAGTCATCCCCGCCAACCTCTCAGCGTCATCGTCGGCTGCAAGTGACATCGTTCACGTGGCGAGACTAAAGCCATACCACACACCTTTCACCGCAGATGTGTAGATTAAGCACCGGGACGGTGCTTCTACTGCCGGGGGTGATGCTACGGAACAGCTGCCACAGTGTGGCTGCACTGAGGAGAAAGAAGACGACGTGGCCCCGCTTGATATAGCGTCGCCATCTTTGCCACCGTGTAAATATATTGTAAATAGACTTGTACATAAGCTACACGTAACATTATATATATTAGAAAGAACTGGTGCAAAATATTCAGGTCTAAAAAATTGTGCACTTTAAAAATCTTTCTTTTTTAAATTTGTATGGCACTTAAGGGGTTAAAGTGCACCTAAATGTAATACAGAGCATTTCTGCAATTCACCCCTATCAAAATGTAGTCTCCGTGGCTTGGATTGGACCCATAACCTTGAGCTTTACAGTGCAATGCCATAGCCACTAAGCTACCGCAGCGGAATTTCTAACAGAGTTGTTAAATATTGATGAACATAACCTCTGCTTTTACTTTCTCATTTGTTTTTTCCCTAGAGGTTGACAGTCTATATAATAGGCAGTAGACCATGGAGTCCAGTATCTTGTTTGCGAACAAGAATGGGTGTAGGGAGTGAGAGCCAATGGAACCACTCTTTTTACCTGCATATGTTTCAATGTGCATTCTGGAATAAGTTTCTACACATGCAATTAAGGCCACAAGGCAAGTTTTTGAATGGCACAGCAGTTCTTTTGTTCTACCAACTGCCAGCCTGACTTACACACTGACATCAGTACTCCATTGATCAGAATTTCAAAAACTACATCTTATAATCCAGCGAGGTCTGTTAGCCAATACTTGAAATTGGGCTTGTTGGTGGAGCTCGGTGATTTTTGCACTAGCATAAGGAGATAAGGACAAGGACACAAATATGATCACCCATTCATTCACTCTTCATATCACTCGTTCAGTCTGGTTTCTTCATGTACAGTGTTTACGGAATGAAATAGGACACAGAGCATTTAGTAGAACCTTACATATGTGCAAAGTACACGAAAGCACCATGTCATGTAGCTAGGAATTTGGTCACCAAAGGTGACGAGGACTCCGATGCAGGTGTACGCACCAGAATTACGTCTATGTGACACGAACTGCAGCCAGTGGAAACGAAAGTATGCGAATTACTTCGCCCTAAATTGACGCGTTTCATTCCGTGAGCACTGTACGTGTCCCTGCTTTTGTGTCCCTATGTTGGCATAGGAATCACGGAGGTCTGCAGAGTTATTGCAGCTCCCTCCAACTGCATGGTAAATTTAACTGCTGCATGATGATTTATGCTATTTTATCAGCACAAATTTTGGGCACATGAATACTAAAGGGTGGAGAATAAACTATTCCTTTTTGTTTCATCTTATTTGACATGTGAAGTGGCTGTTGTGTATTTAGAACATTATGCACAATTTTTTTAAAGCATCAAATGGCCTTTTGTGGAGTATCCACTGTCAGTGCTTCTTGTTCCTGCAGAAATTCCTACACTGATGAGGAGACAGGGTGCACACTGTTTCCTAAACCACTAACATATGAAAGAGGCCTCTCTTTTTTTGCCTATCACAAGGAGATATTTTGTGAATAACATTTCAACAGATTGACTTTTCTAATAAAATATGTATACTCGCAAAGTCACAAAGAATGTGTATCAGTGCTTATCGGCAACATCAACGAGTGAAGATACCCTTATGCATCTTCGGTGTAGTCAATTTTGCTTACAGGTGTGTTTTTTCTCTTTCATACACTACTAAGACACTTGTTAAATCTATTATATTATCTATTATATCTAATTGAATTTCTTTATTGTGCCGATTTGCCTTGTAAAACATATTTTCTTACTTGCACTAAAACAACTTTCATGTACTTGACCCCTTGCTAGCCACTGGCTATAGGTCGAGACACATTGTGTTTTCTATAATTTACGAAGAAAGAAGAAATTGATTTTTGAACATAGCCATCTTCATGAATTTTCGCAAGAAGTGCAACAGTGACTTTTTTTATTTTGCAAAGCCTTCAACTTTGTAGCAACATTGCTGCACTTTATATTTTTGCGAAATCTACTGTAACTTCCGTCTACGTCTGTAACTTACCGAGCGCTACCCCTCGTTCCCTACTTCTGCCACTTTTTTTTGTATATACAGTTGAATGCCTTTATAACTAAGTGCTTGGGGCCTCTAAAATCATTTGTTATACAGGTGACATCATTGTAAAAGTCACACACCACACAGCTCACAATAGAACAGGGACAGAATTATTCCTTCGTTATACAGGTCATTTCGTTGTAGAGGTGCTCAACTGTGGTGGTAATCATCTGAGCGACGAGGAAACAGTTGCTCATATAAAGTGCTTCCATGGTTGCGATGTGTTTGAACTAGCACCTGCTCCCATGCTGCTACAATAATACTGCACCCATACCTTCTGTCTTATTGGACTGTGAGTGCATTAGCACAACACCGCTGTGATATATGAAGGTTGATCCAGAAATAAGGTTCCCAAAGAGCTCCATCCACACGGGAAGGTGCGAGGCGAAATCCGGCAACACTGCTGCGCGCGGCTGTTCCCCAACTCTCGATTCACCCCGGCCGCGCTTCGCTGCACCACTCATTCTTGGCTCAGCAGCTGTCCGATATGGATGTTCCCATTGTTGATCCCGCCAAATGTGAGATTCGTTCCATAATTCACTTTTTGCATGCCAAAGGGACTCCACCGGTAAATATTCATCATCAGTTGACAGAGGTGTATGGCAACAAGTGTATGTCCATTCAACATGTCTGAAAGTGGTGCAGGAGGTTTAGTGCCGGTTGGAAGGAAGTCCACGATGAAGACCGGAGTGGAAGACAGTCAGTTTCAAAGGCGGTTATCCAGATGGTCTAACGCGAAGTGCTTCAAAACAGGAGGATCATCGGCCGTGAACTTGTTGTTCACATCCCTGGGAGTTTTTACGGTACAGTGGAAAGAGCTTTAACTGAAAAATTGGGGTATCACAAGTGTTGTGCTTGATGGGTACCGCGGCTATTAACGTCAACCACAAGGAGAAACGCCTTGACTGTGCTCGCCAGTTTGTTCAAAAGTGTCAAGGAAGGAAGGATTGTTGGACTCCATTGTCATGGGAGACAAAATGTGGGTGCTTCATTTCACTCCCGAAACGAAACAAAAATCCAAACAGTGTCGTCACCCAGAGTCATCAGTCGCAAAGAAGTTCAAACAAACTCCTTCTGCTGGCAAAATCATGGCCAGTGTTATTTTAGATCGTAAGGGGATACTGCTGATCGATTTCATGGAACGTGGGACAACAATCAACTCAGACAGTTATTATGCAACACTAAGAAAACTCAGGCGAGCTATCTAGAATTGCTGGCGAGGACGACTGGCAACCAGTGTAACGCTGCTTCATGATAACGCCGACCTCACATCTCCCGTCAAAAGCAGGAACTTTTGACAAAGGTTGGGTGGACTGTCATGTCTCACCCACCATACAGTCCAGACTTCGCACCTAGTGATTATCACTTGTTCCCCAAGTTATAGGAACATTTGAGTGGCCAACGCTTCCGGAGTAACGATGAAGTCAAAGAAGAGGTGAAACGCTTCCTCAGCGGTTTGGCAGCGGAGTTCTATGACGTTGGGATATAGAAATTGGAGCACCGCCTACAAAATGCGTAGAAAAAGATGGCGATTATGTAGAAAAATAGAGCGAAGCTTCATCTTTCCAATGATCTAAATTTCTACGAGAATAAACAATGTTGTCTATTTCTAAAATTGATGGGAACCTTATTTCTGGATCGACCCTCAAACTAAGAAAAAGTTTAATCAAGCTGTCAAACTCTTTGATGAGAGCAAATACATGCCAGGTTCAGAAATTACCGTCAGGATCAAGTGGGTTCTTATTGTGTGGTGTGACATTTCAACCTGGCACCAGGCAAAGCAGCACATGTTGGTTTATTAGCCAGACAGAAATTACAATGTCAACAAACTATTGCCTAAGGCTATTAACTCTCATGTCTTGTATGAAAAAAGCAGTGCAAAAACAGTCACAAAAAGAACACATACATAAGTACTCTGTTGTCTTTACCTCGCACCTACATTCAGACTGTTTTCTTCACAGTGTGAGACTACCGAAGTGGCCCAGTGAAGACAACCCCCCAAACTCAAGAGCTAAAAGGCAAGCACATCAAAGCAGGAGCTCAATTTCTCAATACTAAGGGCCAAAAGATATTAATGATAAATTGAAAAGTGGCTTCAAGACATTTTAACATGTTTACAAGAAACACAAAAATGATTTTTAGTACTTGCCATTACTGTATTTGCCTCACATAACCCTGCTTTCAAAGCTATGAGCTGAAAAGTGGGGTATGGGAGATGGGGAGGGCTCACAATACCAGATGAGAATGTAATCTTACTATTTTAATTTTTTTCATTAATGAACTTACAAGAGCTCTGCATTTATGTTTATATGTTCTGCAAGAGGTGAAAATGGACACATTTGCATACATTAGTTGGGAGTTTTTTTATGCAAGGGTTCTAAGCACATACATTCCTGAAACAGCAGTAGAATTATCATCTAAATTGGTGATCCTAAACCTACATGCTGACATGCTGGTGCAATGGGATAAAGATTTAAGAAGAGGGCTAAAAAGAAGGTTGATGTACGAGGCCATGCTAAAAGAGGTTGGCATTGGACCACACTAATGTGTGGATATGAGGTGGTTAGGCAAAAAATACAGCTGTAGAAGAAAGGCGATCGATGTTATGGTGAAAATTCATGCTATGAAAGCTGAAAAAAGTCCATGCCCTCACCCTTGTCAGGAAAAGGGCAGTGATGCTTTATGTCATGGGAAAACAGTACAACTACTACAGACACTGTATCATCGCTGAGATTGAATTGGGCTTGATTTAATGCTGGAATTTGCTGGAAAGCATATTTCTTTAAGGATGTTTAAATATCTATAAAAGAAACTGTATTAATATTTGTAGTGATATTGTCAACAACAAGGCATCCGTATCAGACAAGAGACAAGCCTCTTATCCAGACGCAACTTCTCTTTATGCCTTATTTTTATGCATGTCAAAAACAGGCAAAATTGTAATCATAGAATCAGGGTGTTGAACCGAATCTGAACTGAAAACTTTCGGGTGAAACTGAACCCAAACCCGAACCAGTTACTTTGTAACGAGTCTGAACCCAAACTGAACCTGAGCCAAAAAAATAATAACAGTTACCTGTTCAGCAAGAAATACATAGTTCAAGCAAATAAGGTGACAATGGGCGCTAAACAATTGTTTGCACGGCTCTAAGAAAAAAACTACTTCAATTGGCACACCCCACTAGCAGATAGTTGTGAGTTGCACTGTATGCGAGAATGGGGACATATGACGAGCATGTGCTGGTAACTAAAGCCACCTCGGCAGAGATGCTTGCACTTCTGAAGTCGGCTACGCCAGTTATGTTCCGCAACTGAAGAATTGTTTCAGGGGCTCTGCAGAATCAACATTTCTGGTGAAGCTTTCAATTCCGCCGTTAGGTAAACTTGTTACTAAAACTAACTATGCATGGAGAGCGGAAAAGACAATGCCCTCAAGGAGGGATAATAATGAGTTAAGCTGCATGACTTATTGTAACCATAACACTGTGGTTGCTAATGAATGCTGCCACCTTATCAGTGAGTGGTAACTGTGGCTATAAAAGGCACGCAGAATCTGCTTTTGTTAAGTGCCGTGGTTCAATGCATGTGTGGTGTGTAGCCAAGCAGAGTATAATGCTCTTCGAGTTGTAGGAACTATTCCTGCGGCACAATGCGCATATGGTTCAGCACAAACTGTCCTTGTTCATAGTTCAGAAACATCTATGTCCTCATCTGCTTCTAAAACAGCAAACTGAACAAAATGGGAAATGCTGGATTCTTTCTTTGCTAGTTATTAGAAGTTTGAAACTGTAATTTATAGAATACAATGCAAATTCGTACTGTCTTCAACACCATAGATCACATACCACAGTTTGCTCACCATTAGTTGCGTAGTAAAAACCTGAAGCAAAACAAAGATTAACTGACTCTGCTAAAGTCAAATTAATGAGTGTGGAAGCTATGCAGACCTTACACTGATGCAAGGACTCTCACTAATTACCCCTATCTTTAATATGCACATGAGAATTCCCCCCATATCTAATTCATTGGTAACTTCCGCCTCCTTTTGATGAAACTTGAGCATGCACCATGTGAACAAGTCAATAGTACTACGCAGCATACCACCATGGGAAAGGATAAAATGGACTGTGCTGAACTGGTTTGTGAAGTGGTTAAGTGTTGTGTACTGTTATAATTCTTCATTCTTCCGAACTGGAATGAAATCAAAGTGCGTTAAACTCGAACCCGAACCAGTATCTTTTTCGGTTCGACATACAGAATAAAATATTTCCTTTTCCTTTGCGTACCATGAAATAAAGGTGAAGGGCTGCACTATACTTGTACTCTATTGATTAAGTTTAGTGCTGAAGATTTGGAAGCACGAATGAGCGGGAGGAGAGAGATCAAAGGCGACACACAATATCTATGATGCACATGCAAGTGCTGCATCACCAGCCATTTGTAATGAAGCACAATTAGCTCGGGGCACGTGGCTTGTATGTTGTATCTCCTTTTTTCTTTTTATCTTACATGTCATGCATTAGAAAATTTATTATGCTCTCATGATGTATCATGGTAAGCTTGTATTAAAGCAACTTAAGTAGGAAGAGGCAGGATTCCTGATCATTTAAATATGGCACTGCAAATACACAAGAGCAAGCACAATGCATCAAGGAATGGGATATTGAATTGAGAGAGTGCTGTGGCATATCTAATGGCCATGGAAAATAGGTTTTATACTCAGAACATAGCAGACCTCGATTCAAGGCCCAGCCATAATCACAACAGACTAACATGCTGAATCTTTATAACAGAACTTGCAGGATGATAGACTATTGCTAGCACTGGTGAATTGAGATATGGCATACTTTGCTAGCTGCTTGCCCATGTCCCGACTCCAGTGAGGCATGTGTTGCAAGAGTTTGCAAAATGAAGAGAGTCAACAGCAAATTTAGATGCCACATATTTCAAAGCACATAATGGTTAAAATTTTAAGAGCAATATCTACCAAGAATAAAAATTATGTAACTTCAACTTCACATAACATGTTCATAATCTGTAAAGACCACAATAAAAGGTGAAACGCTTCAGCCACTTACCTATGCCTTATTGAGTCATACCTCATCTTCCTGGCCAAGTACCAGATAAACAAGAGTAATTTGCTGCGTAGCATTTCCTACAAAAATTACTATACGAAAACCTAGTGCTACAATCGTGCTTTGGCTTAAGACATTCCTGTAGTGCTATATCTTAAGCTTCATTTTCTTTCTAAATTTTCAAGCAATCACAGTCTTCTAAACACAGCAAGGCAATTAGCCTCTGCACACATGCATAATCATTGCAAAATGTGTCATTTTTAAAGCAATATTTTTCTGAAAATTATCAATTTGCAAACTAACGAAGCTGTATGAAGCCATAAGGACAAAGTTTAGGCAAATCCATGTGCTGCCCATGAACACACCTAGACACTAGCGCCAGAGTTCACTCTGGTGTTCACTCAGTAATTTGTGTAGGTAACTCTTATGGTTTGCATAGGTGCTAGCTTTATCACAAAATTTTTACAGCTTAACTTAGAAAACCAGACACAGAATCTACCTGCGCCTAGAGCGATTGCCTCGGAGATACATTTTCGTCAATAACAAAGCTGAAATTTAGGCACAACATAGAATTTATTCTATTTTTGAGCAAGATTTTAGTCTTCCAATATGTTATTTGGTTAACCTTCTATGCCTCCTAAAAGTGGGAAAAGTAGGGTCTGTTGTGCCAGGTGATACGAGGCCTAAAAGAGTGTTTTAAAATATTCTATATTGCTGCCTATAAATAAATAGTTACAAATAAGCTGACAAGTTATTTTCTTCTCACAGACAATTTTTTAAATCTCACATACAGTTACCAAGAGCACCGATACTTTGTTTCCTAAAATGCATATGATCAAATTTGCTGGAAATTACAATAAAGCATTGCAGTTTACATGTCTTTGTGCTTGCACAATTTGGTCGAGATTCAGTAACATGAATTTTTTTTTTTTTGCACAAGCACTAAAAACAGTGTAAGATTGAAAAAGAAGAAAAACGAAAAAGTTTCGAAACATGCTTATTACTATTATAGACAATCAATTTGCATGAAATTTGGCCAGAATGCATACTAGTCTTTCCAGAAGAAATGCAAGACTTCAAAATTTTTCTACTGTGTAGGTGGTACCCTCAAAAAGCTTGCGAGCTTCCCCATCCAGCTGGACTTTCTTTTCTACACTGCCATGGATGAGATTTAGCTTCAGCTGTGTTCCAGAGATTCTTTTGATTCTTCTCTGGTCTGTCTGGTTGCTGAATGTGATCAACGCCTGAGTTGGAAGGATACCCATCTCCTGTAGAACTCAAAGCCTTTGTGGCTATCTCCGCAAAAGTATGTGAAGCAAATTTTGTTTTGAGGTACCACCAAATCTTGCGGTTGAGAAACATTTTGAGGTCAGCCTTGAATACAGTGAAACAATACAAAGCTTGCTAAGGTTGAAGACTGGACGTGTTGCTATAGCATACCAGATGCAGGATTGTGCAAAATTGTGACGTAACACGCAGAAGACAAACACATACAATGGAGCGCTTCGTTGTGTTTCTCTTCTGTGTGTTCTGTCAAAATGTTGCACAATCCTACATCTAGAAACAATGCAGCTTTTTGCTTGTCAGTCTCTCATATGTAGGAAACATAGCTCTTGCCTGAGCACTCGTGAAAAGTGATGAATGAGCTGGTGCTGACTCAGCCAGGGCTAGTGCTTACTTGTTATCACACCAAGAAAGCATACAATTTCAGAGTGCTCAGACCACTAATGAAGCATGAAAGGAAAATAAATGCAATAGAATGGTTACGTTACCTAAACAGAGAAATAGCTTCATGCCAAGTGTTAAATGGGGAACTCTTCTGAAGTTTATCTCACAACTGCATGAAATGCACTGTATGCTTCTTGCCTGTTTCACATACACCGATCATAGCTGCTGCAATTTTTGCATTTGTAAGCACCTAGTGGATGACTGAATTGTTCTTGGTGAAAGCATATTCGGGAAAACAAAGTAAAACAAACTAGAAACTGTTTTTGTGAAATATATTTTTGTGTTTGAACAGATTAAGCTTGTCTCACATGGTGCGATTTTGCTTAAAATTTTGCAGGTGCGGCAAATGAGCTGCTGACCACTTTGAGCGTGTGATTTTGCAGCGTTCAGAGCACTGAAGTTCTCTGCAAACTGCACACATCGCATGTACCACGAACCAATAACAGCATGAATTGTCAAACACATCACAGCGGTTTGCTAGCCTATTTCTTGTTTTGGTGAGTAACAAGTTCAAATACAAAAAATGTTTCACAAAAACAGATTCTAGTCTATTTGACATTATTTTCACCAAAGCAGACCGATGCTTACAATAATTCAATCTTCTACTAGGTGCTTGCATATACAAAAATTGCGATGGCTACAATTGTTGCTTGTGAAACAGCATTTGCCAAGTTCACATGTGGGCACATAACAGCCATGAAAACGCAGTGCAATATCATTGCACATGAAACAGGCTTTTACTATATCAAAACAGAAAATAAGCAGGCAAGCCATAGTGACATGTCTTAGGGATTTATTATTGGGTCCCCATTCATGCCGGATGCGCAAATTTTCAAAAGTTCAGCGCCTCCCAACATCTAAAGATCGCAAGCACAAAGGAGCCCGATGGCACATTTACACAGATGAGAATTCACAAGCTAAATCGCAGCATGTGAAACAAGGTTTGCGCAACTATGAAATCTGCTATAAAGATTATTTTCCTCTAACTATATCATTTTCTTATCGTCTGTCTCGCCGAATGGCCGATCCCAGCGGTAATGGGGTCGTGGCTTCGGGCGAACTAATAAGGGAAAAAGAGTGGGAAAATGACAAGAACTGTTACAAATGCACAGTCCCAAGTTCTGTCACTACTATTTCAATTGCTTCATTTTGTTTTGGTAGGCACCATGCAATTTGATTCATTCGCGCATTTATACCTGTGTATGTGTGTGTAACAGCTGTGCCTTACCAGTACTCGCCTACGGGGCAGAAACCTGGAGGCTTACGTAAAGAGTTCTACTTAAATTGAGGAAAACGCAACGAGCTATGGAAAGAAGAATGATGGGTGTAACGTTAAGGGATAAGAAGAGAGCAGATTGGGTGAGGGAACAAATGCAAGTTGACATCTTAGTTGAAATCAAGAAAAAGAAATGGGCATGGGCAGGGCATGTAATGAGGAGGGAAGATAACCGGTGGTCATTAAGGTTTACGGACTGGATTCCAAGAGAATGGAAGCGTAGCAGTGGGCGGCAGAAAGTTAGGTGGACGGATGAGATTATGAAGTTTGCAGGGACAACATGGCCACAATTAGCACATGCCTGGGGTAGTTGGAGAAGTATGGGAGAGGCCTTTGCCCTGCAGTGGGTGTAGCCAGGCTGATGATGATGTGTGTACTGTTCCCCTTTTAGGAGATCAACAAATGCTGATAACTTTGCAAATGCGGTGAACAAGGCTGCACTCACACAGTGTTTCCCTGAACAAACAGCTCTTCTTTTCCTTTCAGGAGGTTTGCCTTCAACCACGTGATTAAATCAGACAAGGTGCCTGAGCGAAAAATAAGAAAAAAAGTGCCAGTGTAATAACTGTATGGTTACTTAACATGCGACGTATGAACTAGTGCAGACGAAGTGACAACGCTTAGTTGATGGGTACTTCCAATAATCTAAATCACGCTCCTTATAACATTTGCATTGAATCTTGCCACAGTGACCACGACTGGTATGACCACTGTCAGTATTCACCATACGTAATTAGTCGTAAGCTATCAAATCACATTTAACATTCAGGAACACCCATTACTGCGCACTCCTGGTGGTGCTCAGCTACTTGTAGAATGCCATGCAATGAACGGACATTTGAAGCTTACATTTCTCATGTCCACCGCGTAAGGCAACATCGTGCTTTTTCTGATTCCCAAAAAGTAGCTCCGCCCCGCCTCTGTAACAAGGAATCAACGTCAGAACGGTTTAACGTAACAGTGACGAATGCAAACATCAACAGGTATTCATTACGATATATCTGTACCCGAACTCTACTCGCAAATGAATCTCATCAGTCATGGCTCTTGTTAAAGGCGTCGACACTAGAATATAAATATCTATGTATGTCTGCAAACTCGCAAATTCAAAAGCGCGGCCTCTCTGCACCAACAAGCCGTCATTTACACACACGCACCGGCAAGCACAACTGGCACAACACAAACTCTATGATACAACAAAAAAAGCACGCGAAGGCGCTGGTGCTGCCACGTTGCTCTGGGAACGAGATATTTGTGTAGGCAAACTAACCTTTACAATATCACATATATTGCTTATACATAAGCATTAGTATACATGGTAACTTATTAACAACGCACAGTTATTAGTATTGAAATTTAAATCAACTGTGATATTTTGCGCCATCTTGCGCCCGCTTTTCAAACGCTTTCAAAAGGCGCCAAACTCCCAATATGGCGTCGGGTAGTCCGTGCATTTGCGGTGATTGGCGTTTATTCGGCGCTTTTTAGTGCTTTTTGTCCTCAGTATTAGATTTCTTGATTACAGTTTATTACAGCAACATGTTGCTGGTGAAACGGTGCTGATAACGTTATAATGTGATGTTTTAGCTTTGTTAGGACGATGAAGCTCAGAGGCTACTGAACCCTCGACTTGAAGTTTGTTTCCTGCTCACCGGATGTTACTGGTAATGAACGTTTCCTCTGCATGCGCTGTGTGCGAAATCTTGCTAAGGCGTCAGTTTTAAATATCTGCCTGAGCGGAGCGGCTGTGCGCAAGCATATATGTTTGATTCGGTTGCGCCGGCCGGGTCACCGATGACAATTTCGGTTATTTGTTTTGTTACAGCACTCGTTATTACAGATACACTTCATCCGAAATTCCGCGTTCCACAGCCGTGTACAGTACATATTCAGCCCCGTGTACTAGCGCCACAAGATTATTCCATTCTCAATACACCGCAAGCCTGGTTCAGTACGTTTTCTTCTGCTTCCCTTTTTGTGCAGTTCCCCCTTTTTTTTTTCTTTAGCGTTGGCCGTTCGTTACTGACCTACTGGCAAGCTTTCGAACGTTAGCTATGGTGGCACAGCGATTACGTTGCTGAAGAAAATGCGCCCACATTTATATTTTTCAGAATGTTTTAATGCTTGTCTAATGCACCTTCAGTTTCATAACCAGACAGGTGAGCATTTTCGTTGTTTTGCAAACTTCCTTGGCCATTTCATTCGCTGTATGAAGGTTTGGAACAGTGGGCCATAACCATTAGAGTCCGCCTGCTTATTATTCTTATCGTCTGCGTGACAATATACAGGTGTATATCAATAAACGCTGAACTTTGTTGCACACTTTTTTTTTCGCAAACGTTGCCATTTGTTGAGCTAGAACTCGGCCGGATGATATCCAGTGATATTAGACCAAGAGCGAGAATTGTAGATTTAATTCGCTCAAGGCCGCTGCCACTTGATTTCATGATAAATTGTACATGCAGGACAAGAAACTGGCGAAATTGTGCCACATAATTGCAGCTGATATTTCTGACGGATGAGGCAGGGAAAGTAATTAGTACTTCATTATAGTTGTGCTTGCAAAAGTGTTTCTTCCAAAAGTGGTTATTTCCAGCAATTAAGTGGACTTTATATAATGTCCTTGCGCATTATTTGATGAGCAGTTGAATCAAGTTGTGCAAATCTTAAGAAAACTCCACTTAAATATACCTTTAACCTGACAGGTTTTCCTATAAAACAGGTTGAATTACAAGTGCCTATGAGTGACAGTCACTAATGACCTCTCTTGGAATCAGTACATTGACATTTGCTCGTTGGCTTTCTGCAAACTTTGTTACTTAATATGTAAACTTCGAAATTCTCCTCCTAATATCAAACTTGGCAGTTTCACATTCATACAACTTAAGCTTGAATATTGCTCTCTTGTTTGTGATCCTTATACTAAACTTAACCTTACAAACCCAAGAATGGATTCAGCAAAAAGCTGTCAGGTTTATTTATTCTAAATTTAGGTACACTGATTCTCCTTCTGAACTCATGAATATGACAAGATTGAACTACTTGAATCAAGAAGAAAAACATGTTTAAATTTTTTGGGCTTACTCCTTAATGATAAAATGGCGATTGATCCCACAAATTTTTTCCCCATTGACTACAAGACCTACATGAAATTACCAAACACACTTTATAACCCCTTATTTTGCCAGAAGTAATATTTATAAGTTTTCCTTTTTCCCACGTTCTGTATCCGGCTGAACTAGCCTAACAGAACCTTATAACACTGTATAAAAAGATGATCCCTCAGATGCTGCCATGTGTACTTTGTAAAATAGATACTTTGTTAGTTGTATTGTCCATCGCACTTGGACCATTGGTCTGCAGTAACTGTGTGTGGTTGTATTATAGTTAGCATATACTTTGGAGGGCCACATTTTTCAGTAAACCAAGTCATTTTTGTATTGAAGTACCATTAAGTATGCTATGTAGCAAGGCTGTTAAAATTTTTTTGTTTACTTTTTCAAATAATCTTGATGCATGAATGTATAAAACATTCGAAATTGTACTGTTAGGCGCATCAGTGCACAGGTTCTTGTCAAAACAACTCTGGATCTTGTTGACATGTTTATGGTCATTATTTTGGGTGGTAAATATAGAGCAAGATGATCATTGATAGATGATGTCACTACTAGGTGTTTTGCAAAATAGTTTTGTCCTTGCCAGAAGAGAGTGTAGATAGTGTCATTAACAGCAGTGGTTGTTTGGACTATCAGTACAGTACTGCCCAGAGACAGCATGAATCAGGTGACATGTTTTTGCTTTTAGCTTGTCTCCTCAGTTGATTCATGCTGTGACTGGACATAATGGTGGTTGTAATATACTCAACATCTGTATGAACACACAAAATTAGGTGACATGTTATGGGCTCATTATCATTAGGCTCTTCCTGCATCCTAGCAATATTTGTCTTCCCCACCAGAGACTTTCATGCTAAGAATGCTAAGGGGAAATGCGGTGTTAGTGAACTTGCACTGCCACTACGTTGCTTCAAGCCAGCAAGTGAATGATGGGTAGTGAGTGTTATGAAAGGGGAGCAGCGATTATGCTTTAAACCAATGATTACTCATGTGTGAATTTGGATCTGACATATTAATATGTGACATGTAGCTTTTCTGTGAAACGATAAGTGACGTTGATGGGACAGATATGTTTGGCCACTATAGCCTCTTGAAAACAGTTTAAATGTTCCCTTTCGCATTGCTTATAGGGATGCATAATTTGCCTAAACTTTGTCCCTCTCCCTTATGTTATTCTTCTTGAACCCAATTTGTGATAGCAGATTTCACATTTAGTTCCTTTTTTACAACTAAGCTGTTAAGGGCTGCTTTCCCCACTATTGTGTCCGCATGTAGAAAAAAAATGCTGAAGATAGTGCAATTCCGGGCCCACTCATGGCAGAGATGATGCAGGTGTTAAGCACTCCCCGTACGTGGGCTGATCCTGAAAATAGTACAATACCGGGCCGACCCATGACGGAGGTGCAGTTGGCGATTAAGGGGCCCACACACACAGCTTCACTGGTTATCCTTCTTCACAGAGTGGAAGGGCACTGGGTTTTGATTGGGCTGTTTTCAGAACATGAAAGCACTGTTCGAAATATAAAAATAGTTACGAAGTTGTCATCTAGATTTAGTGACACACATGCATAAATGTGCCAAAAGTAATTGATGCTCTTGAAATTAGTGTATAAAAGGAATTAGCTGACATAACACACACCACTGGTTTCCTGAAATGTGAGGCTAAGACACAGTACAATTGAAGCATAAAGAGCTAAAAGGAAAGGCTGCATTTGGCAGTGTACTACCTGTCATATCTCTGGTGGTTGAGTGACTAAGTCCAGATTCTCCTATAGTAATTCTAGTATGGAACTATGTTCACCGCATGTCTAGCAGAACATTAAAAATATGTTTGGTGTAATTCAATCAATCAATCAAATTTTATTTTCGCCGCGGACATACATTGTTACTGCGAAAATAGGGGGTCAGAGAAAAAAGCTGCATCTGTGCAGCTTGACTAAGCTCTAGCCACCCGTACAGCAGCAGTGACACGACGATTTGGTATATGGATTCAGTTATGTAACCATCAGCAAATAAAGAAATTGATCTCTTGTCAGAGGGAAACTTGGTTTTAATTGATATTATTCAAAAACAATAAAACTGAGGCAATGACATTAATTTTTATAAGCTCTCGCGACATTGGGATGTTTTCACTAAACTTTGGTGGGATGTGTGTATGTGTCTTTGTTAGCTTGCAAAGAATTATTTTGTGTGAAAGTGCTGTGTACAACTGTTGGTCATTGTTTTCAAAATATAGGTGAAATACCTAGTTACTGCATTTATTATGTGAGCAATGTATGGTTTATAACTGCACTAATTTTTCTCAAGAAAGTAAATTGAAAAATGTTTCATGATAATAGTTAAGAAAAAATAAACCTTCATGTATGTTGTGCGTTACTGTTGTGCTGTAATTTTACCAGAACTCTTAAGGTGCATAAATTGAAATTTGCGGGCAGTTCATTGTGTATAATGAGAGCATTTGCATTTCATGCTTCTGACAAAAACTTTTCATTGCAAAATTTCAAATGCAAGCTGTTCACTGAAAATTGAGGACTAATGACCAAATTAGAACTTTATTTTTCTGAAACTGTACATTAAGTTATTCAGCTATTATTCAGCTAAGGCCTATTCAGAAGTAATTGCTATGTCAGTGATTGTGTAAAGAAGAGAGATGTGGGTGATGCATGAATGTTCAAAGGACTTAAAAGAAACAGTGAAAGATGGCTTGTGCAAACAAGTTACTTTGCGACAAGGCTGACTCACGCACTTCCACCATTGGGTAGGTGTGTTTTATAAAGTTCCCTTTAGCTGTGGCCATTTCTACGTAGGGCTAACGGGGCGGTGTATCAATCAGAGGCTAATGGAACATAAAAGGTGTAACTGGTGGATCGCCTTCTTATCTTTCCCTACATTGCCAAGATTGTAACTGCATGCCAGAGTTAGATGAATGCGCGATGTTGTACAGGCACAAGAATGAAGATGTGCATCTTATGGCAGAGGCATGGCATATCTATAATGGTGGAAGTGCGTGCATGAGTCAGCCTTCGATTACTTTACATAAGGAAGAGATTAAGTGCCTTAACAGCTATCTCTCACGTAGACCAGCACATGTACCCGACTGAGACGTGGTGATACCATTCCTGAGCTTGTGCAAATGAATTTTGTCTTCTTTCTTCTTTTCGCCTAAGTGCTCCCTTCAGTTGATAGTCACCGTTCGTGTTGTCCACTTCTCTTGTGTCCTGTCTGCACGCCTTACCTTTTTGCATAATTGCAAATTTTGCATTTTGCACAGTGTTCCAATTAACAATCACACACCAAGAGTTCAAAAAAGAGCAGTGCATTACTCGAAGAAAACCTAGCGCATATTGTTTGCAGTGCAGTGGAGTAGCTGCCAGTAATTTTTGTTACTGAGATTTAATTAGGCAGTTGTAATTAATTATTTAACTCAAGACGATATCCTAATTATCAAAGTGTCAATGAGATATTTGAAGACACAGCCAAGGGACATCTAACTGTGGTATTCTCAGTGACATACTAATTGCGTGCAAATTTTTTTCCGACTGATAAAACGAAAACCACAAAATATGGAGAATACCATGTGACTGCGCTCTCACCCGGATCATAAAGCAGCACCCTCGAACAGGCTCCCTCTGAGTTAGCCAGAACAAAAGAAAGGAAATAAATAAAAACATCGTGATCGAGCTAGTGCCTTATTTGCCGCTCTCCCGCCGAAGTAGACCGTCGCGTTTAGTGTTAGTTGGAAACAAGCTGTGATAGCTGCTGTCTTAGCGTAGATAAAGTGCAGGGATGTTTTTTTTTTCTCCCACAAAACCTATCACCACAAAAGCTAATTGACAACGTCAGTGCAAAGGTTTAAAGGTGCATTTTGGTTCGTCCCAGTCGTCATGTTACTCTCTAATGAGCAGAAGGTAAACATGATCCTTGCCTTGGGATCTGCAAATGGCAACATGAGGAAGGCCGCAAATATATATATCAGTCACGAAAGTGTGGCGGTAGACCGAACGCATCGGCTGCCATCAGAAATTATGAAAGCCTGAGACAAACTGGCAGGTTTGAGTCCTTGCCTACGCACGGATGTTCTAGCATTTATGGCCTGAAACCCTCATGCTAGCGTGTGGGACGAGGCTGCCCAGGTACCCATTTCCAAGTCATCAGTTTGGAGGATTCTAAATGATGGCCTTTCATCCTTACCACCTTAACCAGCACCAATGCTTAGAAGATAAGGAACTATCCAGGTACCAATTTCCAAGTCATCAATTTGGAGGATTCTAAATGATGACCTTTCATCCTTACCACCTTAACCAGCACCAATGCTTAGAAGATAGGGAACTATAGAATCGTCTAGATTTCTCAAATTGGGTCCTCACAAAAGCCGATGAGTCACTGGACTTTTTGAGCAACATCATGTGCACAGATGAAGGCAATTTTCGCAGAAATGCCTAGGTAAATTTGCATAATACAAACTATTGGAGTGACTCCAATCTACACTGGGTAAAGTGCAATCGACACCAGTACCAGTGGTCGTTGAATGCGGAGTACGGGATTTAGGCCATTGCTATAATAGGTTCCATCTTCGATCATGCACTGACTGGGCAGCGTTATGTGAACGAAATCCTTGAATAAGTGGTGGATGAGTTTTTCAGTGAAGCCCTGCTGTCACGTATTCCACTTCTGTGGTATCAGCAAGATGAGGCACCTGCACACAGCAGCAGCCGATTACGAAACTGGCTGGATGCGACTTTTTATGCGCAGTAGATTGGGAGGCACAGGCCTATAAATTGGCCGGCTAGGTCCCCTGGCCTCTTTCCACTCGATTTCTTTCTTTGGGGTTATGTGGAAGATCATGCGTACATTAGCGCGACGGACGTCAGGTTAGTTCAAGGCAAGGATAACAGATGTCTGCCATAGAATTCCGGCGTCGGTCATCAAGAAAGCCACTGAAGATTTGATGAAACAGACACAGTATTGCATAGCTGCAAAAGGAGACTTATTCGAACACGTCCTCTAGGAAGCAGCTGGTGTTCAACGGGGCTTACGAATTCATCGATAATAAGGGCACACTGAGATCTGATGTGTGTTTTTTTCTTTTCTTTTTTTTTGTGCAGACATCCTGAATGCCAATTTGGCTCATTTAGAAGTGATATATTTACTTTCATGAACGCATTGGGTTTGCCTTTTTTCTACACGTTGGGCGCTTCTTGTTCTGTCTATTTCGCGTTTTATTTTTTGACAGGAAACTCTTTTTGCAGCACGTATATGCTTTCATGAAAAATAAAACGCGCCCTTTAATTTGACTTTGGTCCGAAACAAGTTTCTGGCATGAAATATACCTTCGCGCTCACTCTTTCCATGGGGTGCGAGGAAATCCGGGATTTTGAAACATTCTCTGCCTATTACATTGCTTTTCACATTTCATGCGTGGACAGAGCGGCGCTTCGGCCACGTTATCAAGGGGCTTTCGTTATTAATGTGATCAGTCGGCCTTGAGAGATGGATAAGTGTGACGTAAAAATGAGAGAAAGGAATAGCTACAAAGCCGCGAAACCAGCTATTGGTGCTCCTTCTGTACCATTATCAACGTGATGCGCTGTCTCTTTGGGGTTGCGACAGGCAATGCAGTTGCTTTGAATCAGCTTATTTGAGGGCGCTGCTTTATGATGCGGGTGGGAGCGCACTCACGTGATCTTTTTCATACTTCGTGAGGTTTTTTTACCAGTTGGAAAAATTTGTACGCAATGAGTACGTCGCTGAAAGCAATGCAGTTAGATGTCATTTTGGGGTGCCTACAAATGCCTCGTTAACACTTTAAAAATTGAGGCAGTACTTCTCGAGTTAGATATGTAATTGCGATTACTGAATTAAATCTCAATAACGAAAGAATTGCAGGCGGCTACTCCGCTATACTGGAAACAATGTGCACTAGGTTTTCTTAGAGTACCGCAACGGCTCTTTTTTTGTCTTGGTGCATGATAGTTGGGGCACCCTGTATAATTCACTCAGTAACTGAAGTGAGGCCAAGCCGGATTCACTCGAAATCAGAATTAACAGAAGTCATACGCACTAGCGCTTATACTCGGACTCACAGAAAAAAAGAGACAGAGAGAGGGAGGCTACAGTTTCGCCGGAAAGGCGAAGCAGTATTAGTGATAGCCAAGTATCTCCAGTTTTCTCGTAGAAGAAAAGTCGTAAAAGGATTGCATGTTAATGTGTCGCTAATGAACGCTTTACGTCAGCAGATAACTAGACTATGAAAGGTCATTGAAGCTTTATGTGCTCTCTGTATACACGATGTCACAAATGGTTCTAGCACATAACACAGGGTTAGGCAAGGGTACATGTATATACTTTCATCATTTGGTAATGGTAGTGACGATAGTGTTGTGATTATTGTCACATACATAGATTGGTTTGGTTACAGCTTAGACAGAGTGTTGGCCAAAGTTAAATCTATACATGACCGTTGTTGAGTACTTGAGTGACTTGGATTGATGTGGCACTTCAAACTGGACTCTTCCAGCACAAACTGAGAATACCATTTCTTGTCTGGTTTTGAAATGTCCACATTGAAGTCTCCAATGATGATCACAGGGGTAGTGTCATTATGGCTAACTCATGCAAAGTGCGTGGTCATGAACTTGTTGATATCACACTTGGGTATGTCTAAAGAAATATACACAGTGGGTTTCACACAGTGAGTCAAGGGTGTATGGGGGCACACATATTTTGTCCTTTGTGTATATGCTGTGTTGTGCAGTGCAAAGTGGGACAAAGGACCAACTAGCCCCAATAATCACCCTTCTAAGTTGTGTATATGGCAATGCCTCTTGCTCGTCAGTCCATGTAGTAATCACGAACAGTTCCAGTATACCCTTCGGCTTGAAATAATGCATCTTGATTGGTTTATTTCAGTTATTATTTACTGTTATTATTATTAGGGGCACAGTGCTTGAAGCCTGCTTCACCCCTGTCGCGGGTCTGCCCGGTATTGTACTATCTCCAGGATCGGCCCACGCTAACCTTTTTTATTGTTGATGTACAAACAGAAAAAATACATGGAAATTGTGATTTGTTAATTTCATTTATTATTATTATTATTATTATTATTATTATTATTATTATTATTATTGTTGTTGTTGTTGTTATTATTATTATTATTATTATTATTATTATTATTATTATTATTATTATTATTATTATTATTATTATTATTATTGGCAGAGTACTTCAAGCCTGCTTCACCTCTGCCACGGCTTGGCCCGGTGTTGCACTATCTCTAGGATTGGCTCAGATCTTTGCCCACAGACACAACAGATGCATTGGTGGTAGAGGTATACAGCTTCGCTGTAAAAATATCACTAGCAGTGTTGTTGCTGCTCTGCACCTGTCCCGTGATCCGGTATTGCATAAACGCCCATAGTTTACGGACAAGGTAAAACTCCATAGTGGTATTAGCACCATCTTGCAGAGGCTTCTTATTGGCGTTCTTGTAGTTCGATGGTGGCCCGCTAGCTGGTTGGCAAATGGAGCAGCTACTCCCATGAATTTTGAAATATTAACAGACATTTAATTAATATAAAACAAGGTTGGTCAGAGTTTTCCAAGCAACTATTTTTGTGTAAATGCGTTTGCTGCTACATCATATAGATCTATAATTAGAAATTTGTGAATATATCTAAGTACCTTACGATACAAACGAAAAGTACCGTATCAGATACAATAATTGCGGTAGTATCTTGTATTTGTATCTCAAATACTTGTTGCCCGAGTATCTTGTATCATATCATGATACAACTGCAAGGTATCTTTATCCAGCCCTGGTGTGGCGTGATCTCTCGAGGTGACGCAAAACCCACGTTGCGAAACTCATGGACTGCTGGTGTTCGAAAGAGCACAGGCAGGCAACCCTGTCTCATAGGCAAAAAATGACAATGAAGTGTATGGTGCCCTGTAAGTGTATTGTGCCCTGTGCCCTGTTTTGAACATGGCTATTGGAAATGACAAATAAAACTTCAGCGTACTAGAAGTTGCAGCTTGAGTAATATTGTGAACAAACATTAGGAAGAACTCGGAAGCAATATTTTTTTTTACTTGTTTGGGCAGTAACTAGCGTATGTAATGTGGTCCTGTACAAAGGGTTGGGGGCAAGAGACTGCATTTTCTTGAGTTTTGGCTGGTTGTCCAGATGATCTAGTTTTGTTCTTGCAACTCGCCTGGATGTTTTCCGAGTGCCCAGATAACGACTCTGGCTTTCGACTCAAGGTCAATTGAAGGTCGCCGACAATGGGAGCTAAAAGGATTTCATGCTTAAATAATATTCCGTCTTGCATTACTAGCAAGCTAAGCACACTCGTGACTCACTGAGGTGGCATAGTTTTGCTGCTGAGCATGAGCTCGAGGGTTTAGTTCCTAGCCATTGTGGCTGCCTTCCAATGGGGATGCAATACAAAAATGCTTATCAGGCTTTGGGTGCCCGTTAAAAAACACCAGGTGTTCAAAATTAATCCAGAGGCCTCCACTGCAGCATCTATCATAACCCACTGCACAGTTTCAGGATGTTAAACCCCGTAATTAACATTTTTTAAGTGCACTTGTGCATCCAGGGGTGCATAGTTCTTTATCTTTTTCTGTTTTGCTTTGTCACTGTCACGGTGGCTGTAATCAGTTATCAATTACTTTTCTTTTGCAGGCTATTTGACAGTGCTTCCAGCTGTAAATGGCATTATTTATGCTGAAAGTTATGCAATAAAAGGGGGGGGATTACAATGTGGCCACTACCTGATCTTATTATTACGATTTTAAAATGAAAAAAGGGGCAAAAAGTTTTTATTCTATTTAAAGGCAGCTTTCTAGTATTCATATTCAGTCCAGTTACAAGCTATTTGAATGCTCCTTATTGTAATTGTAAGTGCTTATGCTTGTCTGTTTTGTGTTTGTATCTGTTCCAACATTTTGTGCTGAGTCAGGTTGCAATCATTTTGTTCATACTAAAAATCAAAATTTGTATTAATGCTTGACTGTGTTCATGCTGCAAGGAAGTACTGTCATGATGGTGGAGTAGCATTTACGGTCATTCTGTGATTAACAATTCTTTAGCTTGTTTTCAAATCGAAGCTTGTATTTGCTCATTGTGAACTGTTCATACAGGGCTTGAGATATCTTTATTCCACGTTTCTTTTTTCTCATTCTGATTACGTTTCAATGAGCCCCCAAGGCTCTCCAATTTGCTGTAAAGGAATATCTGTTGACACCTTGCAAGCATCTATATGCTTTTCTTATTATTATTTCATTTTCCTTTGTTTCATGCAATTGAATTTTGTGCAGACAAAGTTGTCCAGCAGTTTTTGCATTCTCCAAATTTGTTTGACAGTTTGAGTTCATAGTATCAAAATGACATTGCAGTAAAGAAAAATGAATTCACTGAACAAGGGGGAAAGCCTGGTTTTAGGTGGGGTGACTGAAAAAGGCCTTTGTATTTTGGGTTTTGCCTGCTTTCATTATTTTGATGATGAGCCCAACAACATCACAGTGACATACAATGGAGGGCTGTCTTTGTTGTGTGCTAAACACTTTATTTTAAATAATTTCACTCAAGATGGAGTGGCATGGTAATACAGTAGCATGAATGTAGCAGTACATGAAAACAGTGCACGCGACAGAGAGTTTAAAAAAGTGAAATGTGTGTGGCTTGCAGTAACTAATCAAAATAAGGGATAAGCTGCTTTACAAATTCTCAGACTTGAAAATACAGTGCAGACTTTGCAAAGGGCTTCCTTCAGGAAACTGTACACATAGAATATAGTAGCTGAGAGAACATATTTAAATATGGCCCAAACATACTAACCTCACTGGGACAGAGGGCTTCAGCTATGTTATAACCAGG
This sequence comes from Dermacentor variabilis, assembly GCF_050947875.1. Classification (NCBI taxonomy): domain Eukaryota; kingdom Metazoa; phylum Arthropoda; class Arachnida; order Ixodida; family Ixodidae; genus Dermacentor; species Dermacentor variabilis. Next base: position 148,570,569 of record NC_134568.1, on the reverse strand, counting down.
AAAATATTGCAACCTTCACCTGCACCTACAAGCAAAATATTACGATCAGCAATTGCTCTAGGAAAGAAATTGAAATGCTTCTGTTTGTATGAAGATGTGCTCCTCTTACCTGTGCATGTAGTACGCCATGTCCCGTGGAGCACTGCAGGGTGGCCGGGAATTGAGGCTGCGGGTGCGACACAAGAAGCCAAAGCGTCTACTACGCAGTTGGTACAACCTGGTCGGAAAGGACCAGGCCATCGCTAATGGAGTTGATCCAGTGGATGAGGTTAGGAGTATTTTCGTGGCGTTTCCTTTTTGGCTGGTTTTATTCATACATCCTAGTGAGGACTCGAGTAGCCACTGTGATGACTCTTCACCACAGCGACAAAGTGCTGCATAAGTGGCATTTCTATCCTTTGAAAGGAAAGCACCATCAAGTGTGCTTTAATATATTGTCATTGGGAAGGATATAAAGGACAGCATTCAGTGCATGCTAACAATGTTCTGTCTCACCCCTTCATGCATGCTTTGATCTGCCAGTGTTATGTTTGCCTTCATGTGGGAATGTTTTTGGATTTAGAGGAACATAAAAGCTCTCTGAAAACACTGTTGACTTGAAAAAAATCAGCAGATCCCATGTATATCTGGGAACTGGTTATAAGTGAAGCTTCCTTTGATGTTTACTGAAATGTCTTCGCTTCTCTTCTTCCCTTACTTGTACCTCAATATTCCTTGCTTAATGCACCCTCTGGTCCCGCTTTGTTCTCTTCATTTCTTTCTCCACACTTGGCTACTTTTTGAGCCCATTTCTTGACTTCTCTGCAGCTTCAATTTTCCATTTGCTATGTCGAGCGCAGGATCAAATCCCGGCCACAGGAGCCACATTTCGATGGGGCCGAGATGCAAAAAACGCCCTTGTACCATGAATTGGGTGCAAATTAAGCAACCCCCAGATGGTCAAAACCAATCCTGAGTCCCCCCGCTATGACATGTCTCATATTCATATGATGGTTCCGGCATGTAACACCCCAAAATTTCATTCAATTTTCTCAGAATTTAATTTAGTTAAATTTTTATTCTGCTCGTCTATTCATGCGCATACTCAGTGCCACATGCCCACTTGTACATACCCCGTGGCAGAAGTAGTTTTATAATGGATAAGAGGGGCACAGCCAGCGCATGCAAAGCGGGGGAAAGAACAAATATTAAAATGTGCACATTTGTTGGTCTTATGTTGACCACATTCCAGGTTTATGTTATCCATGTTTGTGGGCTTCCAAAGTTCCTATGAATAGTCAGCTGCAGTCTGCACAAATGTATGAAATTTGCTGGTGAAACCAGGTGAAAAACTTGACTGGTTTGTTGATATTTTCAGAGCCTAACTTGTGGTTGTTAGGGTTCCTGCTGTTCTAAGGAGCAGTGAGCTGTTGCTTGATATGACATACATATGTCTCTTAGTCACTGCCTTGTATCAAGTGCTTGTATTTGGAACAAGGAAACCAACTGCTGAGCTAGCTGAACGGTGAAAAGCTCAGCCAGCTCAGTTGTCTGAGTGCTTGTCAGTAGTTGGATGCCGTTGAGGGAGGGTATGTCATGCTGTAATGTTTCTTGGTCCAGAACCGTTTTTTTTTATACTAATACAGTCCTAGGTTTCCCGAAAGATGTCTTGCATGTTATTAGCCCCATATATTCGTAGTGCATCCCCTCTTTAGAGGATGGCGCTGTGACAGTAATTTGTATAGCACATGCCTCCAGGCCCTTAGGTTTGTCAAGGACTCTGGTGAGGCAATAGTGCTCTAACCAATTTTTGCATCTGACTTATTTTGTATATCGTATAATTTTTTTCACAGTGCATCTTAATGCTCATAGTTCACGTCATTAGACATCCCGATAATCTTATTACATGTGAATTTTATGCACTTAACAGCTGCTATTTTTAAGGCCCCTTTATAGCCATGTCATATCAACTTCGTAGTACTCATCAATCCACTGCGAAGTCACTAACACTGGCATGGCGCTCTTTGGCCATAACTGGCCCTTGCGCCACTAAACAACACACATTCATCTAGTTCATTGAGAGAGGGTATGCTTTTATAGTGGTATTTCCATCATCCACGAACTAGCTCGTTGGCGCTCCTCGGCGCAACCACTAGTAGAATTTCATTTCTATTCTGTCGTCATAATGGAAAGGCCACATTAAAATTTTTAAAATTTACAGGTAGGAGCCATTCATTGCCTTATGTGACGGACGCATTTAATAACAAAGGTCACACGAGAATGTGTGTGCATACTTATCATCAGGACAATAGTTATGTTCGTACCCTTGTTCAAAATTCTATGTCCTGCTGTGTCGTATGCTAAACAACTTTGCTGGTCATCCACCTTCAGAGAGTGGAAAGTGAAATGGCTCATGATTTAAAAAACAAATAAATTTGGGTGCTGTTGAGTGTAGCTTTGTTTCTTTCCTGAGTCATGTTTCTTAAAGCCTAGGTTCACATAACATGTTGATGCTGTAGATTTTAATAGTACGAACAAGTATTTTGTATACTGAGCATCATGTTTGTGCTTTAGATTTTTATTAAAAAATGTGAGAAAAATAGTTTGACTAAGAAGAAGTAGACAACATTTATTTGTGGTGATGCTTTGTCCACATCGCCAGACTAAGAAGTAGCGGCATTTCATAATCAAAAAGTACTTAAATATAGGGGTCGCAGGACCTTAAGTGGTGTTAAAAGCTGTCGCTAAAGATGCTGCTGCATATTCTCTTAATTAGTGACCCCTGTAATGCCTGTTGACTGTTGAATTGCTTGCTTTATTTTGCGCAGCTTCTATTTATTGATTGCCTTGATACCTATAACACCTGTCATTCTGTTTAGACTTCTGCCACTGTTAAAAAATTTTGAACTTCTGCATGTGCATGTTATATGTTTGGGGTTTCTTGGTTTAACCATCAGAATTATGGCTACACCAAGAAATGTTGTCTTTGACTGACAAGCTGTGTAAAGCTAGAACAAGTGATGCTTTAGGTGATCCACATAAAAGAAGCACAGGACATTGTAGACACTTTGGTTATAGTTACATTGCACCAGCTTTGTGACTGCAGTACCCTGCTTCTGAGTGAAAGGTCGGATCAAATCTCAGCCTTGGATAACTGATTCCAATATGGCACACTGCAAGAATGCTCATGTGGTTGTTAATGAGGCCTGGGTAGACATAGAAGTGCAGGTATTGACAATGATCTTGAACTTCCCTCTATAATAGACCTCATAGTGCACAGTGTCGCTTTGGGATGTTGAGCTCCCAGAATATTCACCTGGTTTCTGTCTCAAGAATAAATTTTATTTTATTGCCAGCTGCTTAGTGCATCTTTGCATTTATGCTTACTTAATATGCACGTAAAAAAAAAAATATGTGATGTGCAGTGTTGTCATTCTTACTGTTGCAAGGTCTTGCAAGATTTGGGGGGGCTTGATGCAGTGTTCTGCATGGTATTGCAAATCTCTGGACCAATGCTTGTGGAGCAGGAGGACTTACTGGCGCCCCCCACAGTCACACTTGCTCTAATTTTTTGGTGTTTCTGGCATGCTCTTATGTGCAATCGATAGAAATTGCAAATGGAGTAATCTTGCAGCAATATTTTGGCGACACCTTTGATGTTGTTGCTGTGTGATTAGTTTTTTTGTCACTGGACTTAGAATTTCTTTACAAAAAATCTTCTTAAATACAAACTTCTTAAATTTCACTGGTTAGTCCCTTTCATTGCTACTTCCCTTGTATTCTCAGCAGTGTTGACTACCATTTTCTCAGCAACTTGGGTTTACTCAAGGAACTGAAGTTAGCTTCATTTTATATTGTATCTTTTAAGGTCTTTAATGTGGTCAATGTAAGGTCAACTATTGTAAGGTCAGTGTTTTATTTTTATAAAGGAATGTTTGCCTGCCAAGCTTGGGCTTTAGCAGTTGACTATGATTATGCAGGTCCAGCCAGGCTGCACTGGTAGGATAGTTTTTATAACCTAACACAAAACATAAAAGGCCTTACTTTCGTGTTTTGTTACCTGCTTTATTTGGATTCTTCAGCAATGTTGTTTTTATGAGAATGAGCTCCTATTAAATACTTTTGTTACAGTGGGATCACTATTAGATAATGGATACTTCTGACAGTGTCAAATTCAGGAAGGAGTGATACGATTAATATTAAATATCTTAAATATTCGTAGACCAAGCTACGCTAATTGCCTTCGGCTTGATGTGATGCTATTACATTGTCTAAGGTAGGTCACCAGAAACTGAGGTGGATGAGTAGACACCTGAATGCAAAAGACTGGCCACATGGCTCTTTCCTTGAGCAGTCTCTTTTGGGTGCACACAGGAAGGAAGCCAGTGCAAGAGAAGGAGTGTCGTTTTTGCATGCCAAGGAAGACATTAGCTTACAGACTATTTCATGATAATGTGTTTGAATGCAGGCTCCCACGTATGTTCTTTCAAACCAGGGTTCCTTAACATTGTTTTAAGTTCACTTTCTGGCTCTGAGTCGGTGTGCTGTCTTGAGTGGAGATTGGACACCAAAGGTGACCATGCTGAAAGCGGCTAAGGCCAAGTTTTGTATGACAGCAATGACTGACTCGCTGCATAATATAACCGGTGCTGTGACATTATTCTTGCATTCTTTAAAGCCTCACAGATACAAATATGGCATAAAAGTAAGGTGAAGTTTCCATAAAAGTGAAATGAAATAATAATGCATTGTATTTCAGTGTATTCAACAAAATAATGAAATTGTCATTTTACTACATATATGTTACTGACTCGTGGCTCCAAGCATTTTGTTCCAGTGCCTCTGGAGTTGCCAGCTGTTGACTTCTCTGCATTTTATTAACTCTTTTCTTACCATGGCCATTGAAGATGGGTGACAGGTGACCCACGAGCACTGCCCGATTGCAAGGCTCCTGGTGTTCTTAAGGAATTGCCGTGATATCTGGAACGTAACATAAGGAGTAAACTTGCATTTTCTCAGTACTTTATTTCCTTGTCATGCGATGGCGATTTTTAGCGAGCGCGCAGGGGCGCGTGGCTTATGATCATGAAGATGGCTGGGCAGTCATGTGAATGACGTTGATCTGGCAATTCAGTTGTGTCCTCAAATGATTGTTTGGATGCAACTAGCAGCAATGAGTTGGAGGAAGTTGTCAAATCATAGAATTTTAATTGAAACAATGGAGACCCAATACCAATCCGGGCAATTGGGAGTTATTCAGCAGTGAGGGCTATTTTTGGCCTTTTGATGGCCGACTTCTTGTGCTGACTGAGATGTGGTATAGATATTGGCAGTATTGTGATCTCTCTAATTTGCAGTCTCTTTACAGCGTATGGAGGATATTTCCTGGCCCTAGACCAGCAGTGTGATGTTTTAACCAATGTGGCACTTACTGGAAAGAGGCAGTTTCCACTAGGCAAAAAAAAAAAAAAAAAAAAGGCTCATGTCGATAAGCTAAATTGTTGAAACTTTTATGGACTGTAGAAAAACAAAAGGGAAACATTCTTTATATTTCAGAATATTATTTTCTTTTATTACTTTTACATTATCAGCATAGTAAACATTTCCAGTACTTTTCAGTCAAGTTCATTTTTCAGAAATAAATTGCACATTACGCTCTAACATATGTTTTTGAAATTTATCTGAAAGTACATTTATTTAGCTTTTGATCTGTATGCAGCACATAACATTTTGTGGTGTATTCAGTAAAAGGTTCCTATTAAAGCCTTCAGAAAAGACAATTTTTTTACATGGTAAAAAGGTTAATACGAGCTCCGGACCCCAGCCAAATTTTTGCCTATATTACTAGTGATCTGTGTGACAGTCCACAAGACGCATTCAAATTCACTTTAGTGTCCCTTTAAGCATAGTGATATTGTTCTTTCAAAAAAATGCTGCGAGCTTGTCTCACAAGGTCTTATTGCTTGTTGTAGGTGGGAAAAGATAAACGACACAACAGCCATGATATGGAAGAACAGGTAAGTTTACTGTTCTATGTAGGTGCCATTCCCCATTATCAATCAGAAAAACAGGATATGAAGCTCGTGATTTTTCAGTTATTAGATGTGTGTGACAAGCTTTGTTTTGAACGCATTTAAAGAAATTTAATTCTTTGGTTTTGTGTACCAAAACCATGATCTAAGGATGGATAGGTGGGCTAGTTGGTAATGCATAATAATAATAAAGAAACTTGAAGTGTTTTATTAGTTTTATTATTAGTTTATTATGAGAGTTTGTTATTATGATCTGATATAATTTTGACCACCTAAGGTTCTTTAACATGCACTTCAATCTAAGTATGTGAGGGTTTTGCATTTTGCTTCCATTAAATGTGGCTACCGTTGCAGGGATTGAACATGCGACCTTGAGCTCGGCAGTGCAATGCCGAATTTTGAAAACGGCACCAGAATGTTAAGGTTACAGTTTACAAAAGGCTTTGTTATTCTGCAGATTCTCTCTTTTTCTCTTTCTATAGCGTTTCATCAGCATTGTTTAGTTAAAGGGCCCCTCACGAGGACCCATTCGAATTTTAGTTATACACTGGAAGTTGTAGAGTGCCATCTAGGGAGTGTTTTGCCACACTAATTTTTCAATTTGGTTCATTATTAGGGGAGATCGGAGAAATAGAAATGTTGCATTGCCATGTTGCCAGGAGATAAGCTTCCCTGACAATGTAGACACTCTCCTTCTGCCACAACTAATGTCTACAAGTGACATTGCTTCCCAGCCTTTTCCCATACAGGAGCCGAGGGACTACCTCATGTTTACCTCAGCCCCACCTTTTTTTTCTTCTTTCCTTTAACTGTGGGAGGAAGGGCATGCAGGGCGTTTGAAATTTCAGCTGCTTTCACAAAGTACAGCCATTTGATACGTTGCAAACACCATGTGATCTTGTCTGTTAGCAGTGCACAAATCAAAGGCCCTTTAAAGCTTGGAAGCACAGGAGGAGTTGGAAATAATGCATTCGAATATGCATATATGGGGCCATGGCCCCATATCTGCTTCGGTATGCCCTGGCAAGGGGGGGGGGGGATAGCAGGCTAAATATGCTCTGCTCAAGCCATTGCTCATAATGTGCATAATCCAGATGCCATGTATTTTTGCCTTGCAGTTGTGCTTTATTTCTATTGGCGGTGGTTGTGTTAGGTTCTCTTGTTACGAAAAAATTTCATTGCTAGAGTGGATTCCTGTGTTGATATCGCTTTCTGCATTAGCACATAGAACATTTCATGTTGTTTTGACTTGTGTTCCTGTTTTTAACTTGTGCATTGTCCAGAAAGACAACAAACTTGGTGCTTCCCTGAGCAAAAAGTATAGGTACCAGGGATTCCACAAGAAGACCACTTTTATTTTTCACCTCAAAATGAAACTTGAAAATTAGGACTGCAGTCCAAACTTGGCATTGAGAACTTTCCAATGCTCTCGTCAGTTTGTTTAAGCATCTGAATTACGAATAAATTTTATTTTTTCGGTGAGCCTGTGATCCATATACGTTTGCTCATGGGTGTGCCTTCTTCATATTGCCTGCTGGCAGGAAGCGATTGTATTGATATATGTGTTCGCTTGATTAAATGAGAAGATGAGCTATGCATTTCCTGCTGTCTGGCCCTCACCTGCCCCCACGTCTTGCAAGAGACTGCTTTCTGCGACCCATATACTAATCTAATTGGTCGGTGTTCGGTGTGGTCGGTGTCCTTCTTTTTACCCTTCTTCATGATGCCTCCCGACCAGACGGGCTTCCGTCAAAACCTCGACTTCATTAATCTAATTGCACTTCTTCATTGTCAAGTCGGGTTCACGTACAAGTAGTACGGAGCTACCAAACAAACTACATAGTTTTCTTGGGAAGAAAGCTCTACAGGTGAAACATTTCTCCTGGTTCAAGGATTAAACTTAACACAAGTACCCTTTTTTTATGTGCCAACTTGTGTCAACTGACGTAACCAGAAGGCCAGCAGATAGGGGTGTGATGGGGAATTAACAACTCAAAGTAATGCCACAAGAATTTTAGCTCATGTCAATCTGAAGGTTCAGTAGTTACGATACTGCCAGCAATGTATTTCTTCTTCCTGTTCCTTTTTTCTATCAATAATATAGCCAGAGGTTTACTAGAATCACAGAATGAGATGCCAAGAGTAAGAAAATGCAGTCAAAGATAGTAGAGGATTAGATTGGAGGTCACTGGGAGAGGGAGATCGTGGCTGCAACAGAGCAGCTGAAGACGAGGACTAAGAAAAGGGAGGGGACACCATACAGCGTCGTGTAGTGTCCTCTCTTAATGCTGAGAGAGGCCTTCATACTGCAGTAGACATAAAATAGGCTTATGATAATGAAAACAATCACTCACTTGTACTATAAAGCTTTCTGGGCAACCCATGAGTGTTTCTGTTGTAGCTTTCCACTACTTTCAAGTAGATGCCTACTTCTCACGAATTTTGCAGAACTCATTTAGTTAATCCAGCCTGTGCTGGATTGACCTTGCCACTAGATAATGAGCTAGTGGCGAGGCAAAAATAGCAATTTGAGAAATTAGTGTTTGATATCGTGTGTTGACTGTCTGTACTTATTTTAACCCTTTCAGGCTCGATTTTTTTTTGCCATATGCATCCGCCCAGGGTAGATTTTTTTTATTGCAGATTCCAATTCTTCTGAGGGAACTATTTTGAAAAAAATTTACCGTAATTTTTCTAGGGTGACCGTGAAGTGAGGAAAAAATATTTTGCGTTGGTATATATGCACTCTTTATTCATGAATAACAACAATAAAAAGGAAATAAACATATAAGAATTAAAAATTTGATGCATTGCTATAGTTCAAGGCTTAGAATATGAACACACAAGAATATTTCGCAAGTCTCAAATGTTGCTGCTCTTACATTAATATTTATGTCCATAGCCTAATCTAACTGCGTAGGTGAGCGCACCCAAGAAAACTGTGTGATTGTGTGCCCGTCAAAAAAAAGCAAAATGTGTGATGAACTTCCGCTAATCTTCATCTTATCGCCAACCAGAGGCAATTAGATATTGTGAGTCTCCCCAAAAAAAAGAAAAGAAAAGGAAACGCATGTGCGGTGGCATCCTTCCTATGCTCATCCCCGTGAGCACTAAACGAGAGAAAAACAGGCGGCCGCCTTTTGAGCGATTAGTAGCAAGATAGCTATCAGTTTTGCAAGCGCAAGAAGCTGAAACCACCTGTGGAACAAAACCCAAACCGCCACCCACCCGCGTGCGCGTGCCAATGCGCGAGTGGTAGTATATAGACGCGCTGGAGCAAACTAGCTCTAAAACCATGCAACGAAAACCGAGAGAAGGAGGTGCGAGAAAAAAATGCCCTGTACTCCCAATAGTGGCTGCACATGCCAGGAAAGAAAAAATTAGGAAATTTGTGCGCTTTTTAAACGTACAGACGCCGCCGTAAATATACAGCAACGACCATTTTGAACTTGCTCGCGGTGCCGTATATTTTCTGAGAGGGTTAATGCCAAGCTTTAGTATTTGTAGAGGTGTACCATAATATGCCAAGATTTATTGCACTCAAAATTAGGAGGGGCCAACCAGATGAAAGTAAGGGGAGGGCCATCCTTTGGTATGGAACATAGAAAAGCTAACAGAAAATTTTGTCTCGGAGCATAGTCAGTGTATTCATTGAGGTTTTAGAGATGTGAAATGACAAACCATTCAGGTCCTTGAACTTTCTTGGTTTCACAGCTGAACCAAGTGATCAAACTTTCGCATAGAGAATGTGGCTACTTATGGCGGCCCTACTTATATCCTCCTGCATCCAATAACATTCTCCTACGGCCCTACCTACTGTATGTACGAATGCAACTGGGAATGAGTTGAGCTAAAGCAGTAGCTATAGTATATGGTTTATTCTTTTAACTTGTGAAGCAGAAACTTTTAAGATGTTACATTAAGGCCACTCTAAGAAAACATTTATTGAAACTTGGCTGAAACTTCTCTTATGCCTACTTGTGAAGGTGGTGATTGCTAACAGCAGTGCATGCATTAATTTTTTCAAGGTGCCAAGGGATGTAAAGCATCGTCATAACAATAATGAGGTGAGCAATTTATTATGGTTTTTCTTGTATTGCGATGGCAATGTACTGTTTGCAAAAATTGAGGTGTTGAATCTGAATTGAACATTAAATTGAACATCTGGCTGTGGTGTACATCTGTCCCATTTACAGACATTACGAAAACTCTTCGTTGATTTAATAACTAGCTAGGTGGTAACAGGTGTCATGCCAGGGGCCCTGTAATCAAAATTTTGGCAGTGTGTCCATTATGGCATAGCCACATCCTAAATAACTTGCGACATGAATTTGTGACAGACAAGGAAAACCCTTGCAGTGTAAGCATAATTGCATATTCAAGACAAACCCAGTGGTTAAGCTTTGCTATTTGGCAACCTCAGTGAGTGTCTGTTAAGAGCTGGCAGTCATTGTCACAAGCCAGTAAAAAAACATTGCACGGGCACGGTCATTTATTTGTGATCAAAGGACAGGTCAGTTGATTAAAATTTCTGCTTTTGGATTAAATGATACAGGTAACACAGGTACTATTGAGCTGTGTATGATGTTTTTGTGTTGTTACTGCTGTCATCATGTCATCAATTTATGGTATTGAAACGCCCGGCATTTGAGCCATTGCATGTCTTCGCTGGTAGAATCCTCATAAGTATATAGCTGTACATCTTTGTATGCCAGTTGTAGGTCGGATGTGCCTTGCAAGAATGCAATTTGCATCTATGCCCAGACAAGAACGCAAACGGCACAATAATTTCATCAGCCATAAGTTTTATGAGAACTTTTGCCTTACCCTGCATTATCTGATCTTTGAGCCTCGTGAAAGCAGGGACAGCTAACTTGATGACTATGTTCTTTGCAATTCTTAAATACGGAGCCACGCCTGATTGCATACCTGTCAAGCTTTACAATTTTATCATAAAATATTTTATTTTTATGGTTTGTTTAGGATTGCCATAATAACACCAGTGAATTTACTATTTTTTGTTTGGGTACAGTTCAAAACAAAACTACTTATGTAGGGGCTACTTCAGGGCTGCTTTCTTAATAGGTTGCTGTCTGGCTAGTAATTTTCTTACACATAATAACCCTAATTTGGATGTGAACGACATGAGAAACGTGCATGTTTAATTATTACGAAAGACACATTGGAAGTGATAATATACTGCATTAAAACGAAGGACCTCTATGTATGACAGAAGTATTTTGATATGCAGTTTTCTGGTAATGCTCTTGGAAGCTCTGGTGAGCATGGTGCTTCAGGCAAGGTGCGTCTCAATGGCAATGTCTTTCATAGTGGCCCACCAGAAAAGATTGTCAATGGAAAGTGCTATGCTCCACGTTCAGGTAGGTCCAATCAGGGTTGGTGTTCTGTTTTAATACACCTACATTATTTCATGTGTTCTAATGCAGTGTTTCTTCGTGCAGATTTTCTCTTAGGGTTTTTCTGCGTTCAGATCAAAAGTTGCTGATGTTCTTTGTTGATTTTTGAAGGTGGTCCATTCTTTTCATAGATCCTGGTGCCACGTGTGCTGTTGACGTATCTACTGATGGAGAGTCTGTCTATGATCAAGACAATGACCTTGTCTGTAGTGTCTGCACCATGGGCGAGTCTGAACCTCCTAATGAGATTGTCATCTGTGACACTTGCAACAAAGGTAGGCCTTAATACCACTTTGTACTTGCTTATGCAAGCCATGCATTATCAGATAGCTTGAGAGATGATGGCTTGATAAGAACAGTCATGTCACTCGTGGGCGTCTACTAAGGGTGTTACAGTTGCATTTTTCAGCACTTGAGTTTTACTTTCTTTTTTAAATGAAATTGGCTGAAATTAATTACTCTAATATTAGCAGCATCCACTTTTTGTATGTTTGGAAACAGTTATGAGCACCTTAAATGGTGTATCTCAAGTCTTCCATTGGGATCAATCACATGACTCTTTTGGTTGTTAAAAAGGTAATTTGTCTAATTTGCATAATATGTGGAATTGCAAATACATTTCGTCACACTTTGTAGAGAGGTAGTATCATGAGAGCGCAATGTTGTTTTTAAGACTTTATTTTGTTTCTTGCTTTTTTTCCCATTTAAAGGTTTTCATCAAACATGCCATACACCCAAGATAAGTGACCAGGTCCTCCTGCCAAATATACCATGGCACTGCCGAAATTGCGTTCCCGTTGGCTCTGTGCGGGTAAGAGTGCTCAGCTTTTATGTCTATTTTTATTTCCACATCTGTTTTATCTATCATTCATGTTGAAGTCTGGAGTTTTGTGGCGGGGCGAGAGCTTTCAGATTTGCTGAAGTATACTCCGAATATATTATTTGACAGGTAGTGGCTTGAGCATAATTTATTTTTTTTTTTACAGAAGAGTGCAAAAAACTACAAAAATGGTAAGTTGTTACATTTGCTCCTTCAATATTCAAACTTTTAAAAGAAATGCTGACACAAAGTTCTAGCCTTGTTTTTCCAGCAGTGAGTAGCTATTGACCTTCATCCCAATGCCTATGTGTGCTATTAGCAATATACTCTCTGAATGTCACAAAAGCTCACTTACACAGTTGATCTCTTTTCGTGGAATATTGATATCTATATCCCAAAGTTCTGCGATCCCTTTGTGATCACAAAAATTATGCCAAATATGTAATGAACTTGTTATAACTTTGTTTGTCATTGCTGCTTCACAGGCATCCATGCATGCAAAATAATTGAACAGCTTAGGCATCCTAAAGGCCAACTGCAATGCAGTACAATTAAACTTCTATATAACTAAATTGGTAAAATCGTCACTGCTTCACTATGTATTAAAATTTCGTTGTGTTGAAATTCGACTTCTATGCAAATAAGTACAGTCGCTGGTGGATTTTTCTTACACGGAAGGGGCTGTAGAATTTTCCCAATTATTGGGCAATCGTTAGGACAAATTTCAGTGAGAAAAACATCATTTTGTTGAATTTGAGAGTGCAACCGAAGAAGCGGTTTCATGGCGTGTCGATTATATCTTTACATGGGCAGTACAAGGCGAAGCATGCGAAGCTTTTGCATCCACTCTGCCACCATGACTAATAGTTTCGCCTGCAGTGGGGGTGATGCTATCATGAAGAGAGCAGGCAGAGGGGAGCAAATGCTTTGCATGCCTCTTGCTGCAACGTATCTCCGAAACTAGAGGTTAGGCGATGTCTAGCACTAAGTATGTGGGAAGAAAACACTCGGGAAGCCATGGCCATCTTGGCTTTGGACCCGCCGCCGATTGACTCTAAGGTAGGTTGCACGTGCCGCTTATGCAGTCAACCGGGCTGATGGCCATGTGTAGCTGCTGCTGAGTTAAAAGAGAAGACGTACGCTTGATCATGTTATTGCACGCTCGCATTCTCAAGCAGCCGTGTGTAATACAACCATTTGACCATCTGGGCCAGCGGCAGTTTCCATTGATTGTCCTCATGTTCTGTTGTGGCGGCAGGGAGATCTTATTATGTTAAAATCATGTATAAGCACACTTCGTTCTACTAAAGTTTGAAATACATGGTGTTCTACAGACAAGAAGTTATAAAAAGTTAAATACCTTGTTATAGCCAGAATTTTGTCATATTGAAGTTTGTCTTATTGAAGTTTAACAGTATCCCTTTTGCTAAAGTGGTTGTAATTCAGTATCTAATAGTAAAGGGATCTTGGCAATGCCGAAGGGCTGTCTAGTTTTTTTGTTAACTGCCTTCAAACACCACATTAGCAGATGATGTGGGCACATGGTGGTTAGTGACTGCGACACATCCCAGGAACAGCCTCTGCAATCCTCGGCATGCTACGAGCACTGCCCGATCATGGAGCTCATGCCCAGGTGCTGTGCTGGTCCTCAACATTCCAGGCTCTGCATCATTTCCAGCGAGTGTATAAAAAACACCTGTTCGTGCTAGCTTTTCATGGCTCTTCCACTTGTATTTCAACTGTAAAAGAACAGGCTCCTTTATACCTAAATATCTTAAACAGGTTTTTATTATGCTGTCCAAAATGTTATGTTTGGCCTTAAACTTTGATCCCTTGTCAGTAAAACTCACTTTACAGCTTCAACTCTTATATCTTCATACTAAACTGCACCTTGCGGCAGTTTGCTGTAGCACCACCTGTGGTATTGGCAATATTTTATCTGAGTACTGGTGTTGCTATCTGTCTGTGGAGATTTTTAATGGCAAAAAGTTGTCTAAGTGTAATTGGCAAAGAGTTCCACAGATGTATGGCTGTGGCATTTTGCTTGGCTAACTAAGCTTAATTTTTTTTTTGTGTGTGTGCGTGCGCATTTGTGATGAATTCTGAAAAGACAAGTTTTTAACTTCATTTGGGTGGATGAAGCAACTAGTAGTGCCAAGTGTGTTACGTCTTATAAGCCACAAAAAGTGTGAGCATTTCAGAGCAGTAACAAGGCAATAGTAAGCTCAAGCTAATTTTTCCAATTTGTTGCTGTGCTTGAACCGTAGTGCAAGCATGACCTGTTGGCTTCAGAATTGTGTGCCAAGTATATAGTAGCTAAGTAGTTTTTTGTATTGCATACTGCATATTGTATTGCATACTGTATTGCATATTGCATTGAAGTGTATTGCATACGCTTATAACCTGAAGTGCTTTCCGAGTCCTGCATCATCTATCAATCATGACATGTGTGACATACATGGACAGGTGCTTGTTTAAAGGGGCCCTGAAACACTTTATGAACATAGAACAAGAATGTTGATGATTTTTTAATGAAGTTCTTGTGAACATGTGAGCCAAATATTGTTGCACTGCATGCAGCAGGGAGTTTACAATTGTGTCAAAAGCAGTGAACAGACGCTTGCTCTTGCATCTGCATTGTGGTCATAGACAGTACTTGGCCGACAACACTATTGGCTGATTTCATGATCGCGAGAACCTTCTCAGTAATATGTAATGGCTAACTTTGAGAAAATGCTGAAAAATCATTTCATCTGTGCACTGCGCACAGCTGTGTCCTCCGAGATGGCAGCAGCATGCTTCGTAGCATAGCCTACTGCGGCTGCCACAGGGTGCCGCGACACTCAACTTTTGACCGGAGTTTTGCCCTCTTGACTTCTCTGCTGCGTAGCTTCAAGTGCGCCAGCGGTGATGAAAAGAGAGAGAAAGCCGGGTATTGATGTGATAACTTGACTTATAGCTGGATTCTAAATATTTTTGTGGCATGAGATTCGTGGGACAACATACTTTAATAGTGAGGCCATTATATGACAGGGTGTCTACCAACCAGGAAAACCGGGAATTCTCAGGGATTTTGACTACTCTGGAAAACTCAGGGAATTTGTGCCTCTATCAGGGAAAATTAGCTGTAATTTTATTGAAAGGGTCGAAAGTCGCGGTAATGCAGGCTCGAATAAGAGACAGAAATCGTAATGAATCGTCCTTGACACCCTGTCGTCGGCTGGAGGAGGTGCCAGTGTACAGTCAACGACCGACTTTCCGGATTCCCGATAATTTGGACGGCTTCGCGGCACCACCACGTACCCCATAGAGTCAATGTATCAAATGTCTGAAATTTCAGACGCAAGAACTCTTCGCTGTCTGATTTTCCGGATGTTTTGCCGTGACCGCAGGTCCAAAACGGCGTTAATCAAAGCCACCACCGCTGCCATTTTGATTACCTCGCCGCCTCGAACCGGCGCTCTCACACGCAGATCAGCTGGCAGCCGTAGCCACCACTGCGGCAACGCTAGGCCTAGCTGCTTGGACGTTCGCTATGAAGCTTCTTGCCGTTGGATGCCGAGTTTTTTATTGAAAGAATTAGCTGCTGTCAGCAACGGCACGGACTCCGCCTTTGTGGTCCTCTCGATTGGCTAAGAAGCTTAGAAAGCACGGTGCATTGCATAATGCCGGTTTCCGAAAGACAGCTTCGCCTCTCTGTAGAAATGTTACTTGGTGAAGCATACGCAAAAGTATTGCAGTGAAGCATAACAAGCATAACAAGGGGCTATTGCCGCGGGTCACAGTATGTATTCCTTAATTTACACGCGTGCGCCCGATACTTTCTGTCACACTACGAGCACGGATATGCCTAATACGTGTACCGAAAGGCCTTCAGAGCGTTTTCGAATGCGCCTGTGGCGGTTTGAGCCCCTAAGGGCATTAAATGGCATGCATTTATTTTTTCCAACTGGGCGATATTTCGGACGTGGACTGTGCAACTGACCAAGATGCTTCAAACGGTCCGTGGGGCGAACGAGTGGTGGAAGGAGGACAAGAAGAGAAAGGACCTACGCATTGAGGAATGAACTGGAAAGGAAGCGTGCTGCCGCTGTTTTTAAGGAGCTTGAGCTCTAAAAACAAAGTGTTGGCTGATGCCGAGATGCAGGTGTCCCTCATCCAAACCAAAATAAACTCTGTAAAGCAGTGAAACGCAACACTGAGGCGTCGTGCACGGGCTCAGAGTATGTCAGGGAAGCTGAGGTTGACTTGTGAGCTGTTAAAAGAGAATCTCAATTGTGACAAAGTTCGGGCCTCATACCACTGAGCTTGCTATCAGTTGATCGAAATAGCTCATATTCGAAAATATTTGCTTCTTTATGCATTTCCTTTTTATTCGTATTTGAGAATGTTCAACTCCATTTGAATTTTTTTTCGAAGACACTTATTTGCTGTGCATTTTACTAATCCCTCCCGTCTATTCTCTTTTTGAATAACATAAATACTACTCCTTAGTATTCAAATTGGATTAAGTCGTTTTTATAAATTTTTTTATATGTTTTTTAGAGAGTGACAGCATCGGGCGATATGGTTTCAGCACATCTTCACATAAAACATAGTTCTGCATCACTCAGGAAATTTTGCTATGGCATTCAGGGAAAACCTGGAAAACTCAGGGAATTTGGAAATGGCAACTTAGTAACACCCTGTATGATTAGTTAGAAAAGTGCTTCAGGGCCCCTTTAAAGTGCCTACTGTGATTGGATGAAAATTCTTATTTATGTAACTTGGGGTGCAGCTTTCATGGTAATGAGCTGTTCAAATTCGTTATGGCCTTTTCCTTGTTTGCATCCCAGAACTTTATTTTAATGCAATATGTCCATCTCTTTATTGTAAGATATTCTTTAAGACTGTGTATCCTTTTGTCACACTGATTAGACTTCAAAAACCCACAATTTTCTTTTTTTGCACAGATTAGTGCAATAAACGAGAAGGGAGTTAACCGAGGGGCCCGATCTTTATTAGTCATATCATAAGAAGCCAACGAACACTGACACCAAGGACAACATAGGGGAAATTACTTGTGCTGGGAATTACTTGTGAATTACAAATGCGAAGGTTGTGGGATCGTTCTCCACCTGCGGCAAGTTGTTTTTTCATTCGCTTTCATTTCCATTAATTTATCGTTTCTTTATTTCATTTATTCAGCACAAGTAATTTCCCCTATGTTGTCCTTGGTGTCAGTGTTTGTTGGCTTCTTATGATATGACTAATAAAGGTTGGGCCCCTCGGTTCACCTCCTTTCTTCTCGTTTATTACATAACGAGGGTCCCAAATCCGGCAACATTGATGCCTTCAGGTAGCATGTGTAGGTTTATTGACCAGTAGCCTTCAGCCAAAAAGACCACATTCTCGTGTTGCCTGCGGCAGAAAGGATGTGCCACATCCGCCACCAAGGTCTGCGAGTGGAGGCGCTGGCTGACACTCCCAGGGTTCTACTAGGACACATAAATACCCAAGAAAGTGGATGGGAAAACGGCGCCGCGGTAGCTCAATTGGTAGAGCATCGCACGCGAAATGCAAAGGTTGCGGGATCGTTCCCCACCTGCGGCAAGTTGTTTTTTCATTCACTTTCATTTCCATTAATTTATCGTTTCTTTATTTCATTTATTCAGCACAAGTAATTTCCCCTATGTTGTCCTTGGTGTCGGTGTTTGTTGGCTTCTTATGATAAGATTAGTGCAATGTATTTCAATGTAGCATGGTTCTAAAAAACCATAAAGAGTACCTTGCTATGTTTGCATGCTATAATACTGGCATGCTGGTGTGCCGCCATATGTTAGTGACAGACATTTTATGTTACATTGAAAATTACCTATTGGAAAAAGATAGCTGCTTTTGAGGTTAATAGTGTATCCACACAGCAGAAAAAAAATCAGTTTTCCATGCTGGATGGTGCATCATGCGATTAGACGTCATGAATTGCTGTTGGCAGTATCTTGTGCACAACGCACATGGACAGAAGATGCTGAGCTATTTCTCCCATCTTGATTCTGGCCTAGAATTCTTCCTGTGTCTGGACAACAAGCGCTGTACTTTTACCTACAAGACCATTCTCTGGGAAAAAAAATACCTGTCATCATTCACTTTGAAAAACAATATCCATTGCAGTCAACCGCGAGTTTCATGTATGCAAAATTTACCATATTTACTCGCACAATGAATGCACTCGCAGAATAAGCACACCCTGCACTTTGGTCCTGTGCAGTCTGTGAATGAATAGCCATGCTTTAGTTTCCCAGTTCACTCGCTCCGGCTGATGATTATAGCACATGCCACCAAGAGCGATTTCTTGGTGGAAAAATTAATGCTTTCTGCTGCCATGTCATTGTGACAGCCAATCAAAACGACGCATAGACAGTGGGACAGCTACAAGCGAGTGAACTGGTGAGTCATATGTTAGTGTTCTTTTTAAATCGACGCTTTATTTGCCTACCTTGTCATCACTGTCATGTTGGTGGTGGTAGTCGTCATCGATGCGGACATTGCTGAAATCTACTGCGCATTTATTATTGGGATGAGCCGTTTTGTCTTGCCAGCTCATCAAAGCTTCGCTTACGATTCCCACAGTGCAGGGGATCTGCATGATGTTTTTCTACTTCGAAGGTGACCATTCTTTTCTGCCTGTCTTGCGTTTTGCTGTGGGGATGAGCCTTAATTTAGTTATACAGCTGGTTTTAAGTTGAAGGCTGTGGAATGCCTATGTGTTGTAGCATGGAAATTGTGCTGCTGGAAGGCTTTTCGATGCTGACGAAATTTGTATGTGCCACTGGTGCAAGCAGCATGACAAGCTGCTCTCCACGAATTGGGTGCATCGCACCTTTTAGGGGTTATGGACTGTAACGCTGTCACTGTTTGGAAATAGTGGACATGTACTATTTGTACATGGAATATAAGGTATATAAAACTTTTTTTTTTCGGCATTAACACCTTATTTTTGAATTTTTGCTTGGGTTGTTCAAATAGCGAAATTTCCTAATTTAATCGAAAACAAATATTTCAAGAAAATGATCTCCAAATATAGAATATCTTCTCTGTTCTAAGTAAAGTTTTAAAAAAAAGGGGGTTGTGTCGATTCCGTGAGGTAAAAAGAAAAAAGAGAAAGATGTTTAGAATATTTGGTACATGCTTGATACATGCATGTAATGCCGTTTGCAACTGGACACCTGCTTGACTGAAGTGACTATAAATGACAAACAGCTGCTCTCAGTTATCCAGTGCACCATGGCAATTATAGTAATGAACCAAGAGAACAGCATGTCAGCAATTGTATGTGGATGTTGTCTTCGTTGAAGGAGAGAAGCCTAATACTACAGAACCACACATTGTCTTGAAGTAATGCAAACATGGTTAGATAGGCCAAAAAATAAATTGCTTTGTCCTAATTGCAAAAACAAATTGGTATATAAGCTACCTAAAAGCAGCGTACACAGATGGTTAACAGCGTACAGAGATGGGGGCAGAGTGAGGAACAGCAGGACAGAACGCCACGGCAGCCGTGGCTCCCTTGTAGCAAAATCATTGGGAACAGTGATGAATTGCATGGGGCTCCATTAACCCTTTCACTACTGAGGACGAGTCAGGCTTGTCGTTGGAATTTGTACCTGCTGGGCCTATCCGCACTAAACCTGGAAAGGCTCAACTTTGTTTCAAGGATTTAGTTCGGATGGGCCCAGATTTAATGAAATAGCTTTATGCAAAACAAAAATGTTAACGCAGGGAGTCGGGGCTCCCGTACTTGTTCTCAGTAGGAGCGGTGCAAATTTTAGCAACAAGCTTGGCTCATCCTTGGTAGTGAAAGGGTAAAGTGTTGTTATCCCTTACATTCGAACAGAAACAAATATTTGACAATTCTGAATGATGAATTCTCGAATCAAATGCGAAGCAAATAACAAAGATTGTTTGATTCGTATTCAGAGTTCCAAATATACGCACACCCCTAATTTTTGCTCTTTCAAAAAAAGTTTGCATTAAATTAACCCCACATATTAAATGTACCTCCAAACTTTCGTTCTGTTTTTCTTTTTTCTTTTTTGTTTTTTCTTGAGCAAGTGTGTTCATTATGTGAGTAAATATGGTAGGTTGTGACACCATCTATTGGGAATAATGAGAACAAGCTAACATTTGTTATCTATAGCCTCCAAGGTCTGGCAGCACTCATTAGCTTGCCACGCGTGCTGCCAAATCTCTGGGGCTATGTACAGCTACGCACCATTTTATACACAGCAGGCAACGATACAAAGGCTAGAAAGTCTTCTCACTGCTCGCATTTGTGACCAAAAACTAGTGCGTCACATGGGAAAGATAGCTACATAGGTAGGTGCCATCTAAGCAATTAAAATTTAGCCTCATGTTTTTGTGTTGTGAAGTGTAAGATATTTATTACATGAAAAACATTGGGGAGATCCAAAAGTATTTAATACCAAATGAGCAGAATGGCATGTTTCTGTGACCAGTGTCCACAGCACATCAGCTGCACTCGCGATTAAAATTTTGTACGTTGTCTATACTGGAAGCACAAATATGCATAAGTAATATGTGATTTGATGTTAACTTGTGTCCACAAGTTGTAGTTGTAATATATAATGTAGAGCTTCCGTAGGAAACATAATAGACCAAAAACAGCTAACCTGTGACAGGCACAGAATGAGAACTCTGAGTGCACTATTTGCCTAGCTTCCGCGTGTTGCCTGCTATGTACAAAACGGGAATGGTGTTGAATTGTCATGAATGCCCTGCTGTTGAAGCTTCATGACACAAACCTAAAACAAATACAAGCACCAGTTGGGAACAAATGGGACAAACAGTACAAAATGATGACTTGATAGATCACCCACTTCGGCGACGCTGTCATGTATAATATTTTTCTGCCGCTGTCGTCTGCTCGCCTTGTTGGTCGTTTGGATGCTGTCTGCAGCTGTATTATGGGTTGTAGAATCATCTGCGAAACAGTAGTACACTGAGCCCTGAGCCGTCTATCATGTAGGTACACCATTACAGTATGATTTATCATAATAAAATGTAATTGAAACAGTGTTATGAGCTGGTAAAGATGTAATTAAGACATTTTACGATATACATTGTGTTGTGTAAATAAGGGAGACACATAGAAGCAGCTGCTTCGGCTGAACCACTGACTTGATTGCATTTTAAGTATGCACAGAAGTGACATTTCATAGCGCACATTGTTTAATATTGTGTTTGAATGCAGTATTTACCTGCTTTGCCCACAATAAATGGTAACTGCACAATGTTTGTAACGATGCCAGATGTGTAGATTTTCCTAGCTAAAGAATGGTAACACCTCAGTCACGGCTATGATGAAACGGGGCCCTTTATTCTGGATGCAACACACATAGCACCTAACCGTAGTATGCCATCTTGAGTGCAATCAAGCTAGGGGTTTAGCTGGAATAGTCTTTTATGCTTGGTTCCCTTGATTGGGCTTTTGATTTTTTGCTTTTTGTGGCATTGACAAGGTGAAAGAAATGTTGCTTCTTTATTCAGGAGCCCGGGTACAGATGTTCAAGCTTGGCTTTCCATATAATGTAAGTTTCATCCAGACTGTGTTAAAAATTTGTTCCTTTTGGTGCTCTTTTAAGTCAAGGCTGATGGAATATGTTGCAGTGAAATAGCATTTCATTATGATCAAATATTGTGCTACAACTGCTGTTCTAGTTGTGTGAAACCACTAAGAATCTAGCTTTGTTACACTTTATCAGATTTCAACAAAGCATAAGTATTCTGCATCAAGCCTTTTCCTAAAGGTAATTTTTATTTCTTACGTGAAATTAGATACGCACCCAGTTTTGTGCGTGGACGAGAGTACAATAATCCACACTGCAGCCGTGGCCTAGTGTATAAGGCATCCGTCACGGCTAAGGAAGGTGGTTGGTTCGAAATCTGCGGCCAGGCACCCAATGCTAATGAAAAGGGTGCAGCCGTGGCCTAGTGCATAGGGTGTCCGTCACGGCTACGGAAGGTTAAAGAAAAGTTCGTTACAATCTCATAGTTGCAGGCATATTTCAGTGACATACACAGTTGCGAAAAGAAAGAAGGTTTAGTTTTTCCCACTTTTGCTTTCTGCAAAATGTTTTCTTGCTCATCTGCCTGGCTACAGTTCTTGAAGGAAAGTGTGGCAGTGTTAGAGGTGGTGTCGCTGGGCAGTTTTACTACTGGCCATTTCCATGAATAGGGCCAGGTAACCTTGTACAGGTGTTTCCATGTTGCGAGAAAATTTATGGAGCTGGAAGGTTCTTCATGCTGTGCAAGTTCTACTGAAACTTTGTGGATTTTTCATTCAACTAAGCAAAATGGTGAGCTTCAGCTACTTTTCAATGTGCACAGGAAATTTCAGAAAAGGGCATTTCTGCCTATTTGCCCTCATGGGCATTTGTGGGGGTAAATAGGCAGTGATAATTCCACATCTAATCCCTATTTTGTGTGCAGAAAAAGAGAGAGCAGCTCATTACTGGTCCCCTTTGTATCAAAATGAAGTTGAACTTGGAATGAGTACAGGGCAGTCTTGGTTTGTTGGTGCAGCATGTTTTCATTGATTTGCAGTCCTCGCTATATGAGTGGTTTCAAAGTGAACATTGGGCAGGGGGGAAATTTTAAAGGGGCAAAAGCCCTTTTGCCACCTGAGCAGCATTACAACTTTAGATGCACTACGTGTCCACACCATGGGAAATTGATTTTAGTCTGTAAATTTTCTACTGGCACGCCATTCTTGATAGCTTGGTTGAACTAGCAAGACTGCTAGGTTGTATACAGCTGAACCTTGTTATAGTAGAACTGGTCATAACAAACTACTGAATATAATAAAGTGCTAATTGAAAGTGCCCTTGAAATTCTCAAATAACTGGATATAATTTACCCTTTTTTAGTTCATTATGAAGATTTACTGATCATTCTGTGCCGATTAGAACAAAATCTGTTGGCATGTGATGCTGCTCATAACTCTTCTAACTAATGGATATGATAAAGTACTAATTGGAATTGCCCTTAAAGGTTTCAAATAAACATGTGCATTTAAAATCTCAGTTTAAAAAAAGAATATCCTATAAATGAATGTAACAAACCCTTCTTTAGTTCATTATGAAGATTTACTTATTCTGCGTCGATTAGGCCAAAATCTGTCCATGTATGACTCTTCTAGCAACTAATTTGATGCGGCAGTTCAAAATTACCGTGGGGCCACCTGGCATCGTTACAAGCCGGCCACACTACTGAGGCAGCAGCCATAACCTCCAGTATTGGGCGGTACGCCGCACACTGCACATCTTGGAGTTCATGCAGCAGCGGTTCTACTTCTGCACACTGTGCTTTGGTTGAGTGTTGTCTGCTGTCACGCCGCAATAAAATGCGAAGAGTGAAGCACATAGCACAAAATGTGTGCTGTGCAGTTCTTGGAAATTCAGCATCCTGCCTAAGGGCTGCAACCCTCCAACTTTGTGCAATTATTGAAGCTTAATGCCTGTATAAGGAAATTGATTTTACTGTTAATAACCATCTTCTTGCATACTGCAGTGAGTGTTGAACGAAATCTGAGGATTGCAGTGCTCTGCCAGCATTCTCGCCAAACACTGATAAGCTAAGTGATTGATTCATGACGGAAGAATAAATTGACACATGCACACTCTTAATTTACTTTTGTGGTGCATCATGTGCTGTTGCGTTGCCGTCAGCTTATCCATTGGTAACTACGCCCACCCCAATCCCGCTAGGCAGTATTGGCTAAGAGGGCAGTCATAATTCATAACAAAGCATTTTTGGCTCCCCCTTTATTTTTGTTATATTGAAGTTTAGCCGTATGTGTGGAAGAAAAGGAAAAAAAAAAGCGTAGTCGTGCTTTTTACTGGCACTAGTGTATTTTGAATGGGCTAGATTGGTTTCTGTTGCTCCTTTTGTCTGATACTATATGTTCAATGTTTTGTACCCGTGTCGCACGGGTGTTTGTAAGGCCTTCCAACTGATAGTCCGTTGACTCAAAGGTCAAGTTCGAGCTGCCCCGCAGGGGCGTCTGCGTGAGCAGGCGTTCGGTGTGTTGCGACACCACGGACCCGAGCACACGAGGGTTGGACCCTCCCGCGTGTAGCCGTGCGCGGCTCAGCCGTGTCTGGGGAAAAGGGGATCCTGGGGGTTGAGCCGATGCTGGGTGTCTGGACCTTTAAGGCCCCCCGGCGGAGGCAACACACCTCTTCGGCCTCGGCTTCACATAGACGGCACCTCCAGGCTGACCCACCTGGAGGACATCGGCAGTCGCCTTTTCCTGTCTCTCCCTCCTCGAATCTTCGTCTTTATCTCTCACTTTTTGACCTTTCCTGTCTCCTTCTCTCTTCTTTTTACTTCCTTTCTCCTGGCGGCAAGGGTTAACCCTGTGTGGCTATCCAACCTTGGGTACACCATATTCGGTTATAGTGACGGCGTACGACTGGCGTCGTGCAGACTTGTACGCAAGCTCTGCCGCGTCCCCTCGTTGGGCTCCGTGGTGGGCGGTCGGCGCTGTTGCCGAATGCATACATTTTTTCATGGAAACTTCTTTCCCCTCCCTTACTGATCGCCCTCAGAAACGAGGGCGCACCGAAGATGTCTTCAAGTTTTTTGGACGCGAAACCCAGAACTTTCCCCACTTCCATGTTATTCATTCCGAAAAGCCAAACAAAGCAGTGCGAAACATCTCACCATTCCTTGTTTCAAAGTCCCTAACTGATATTTTTGGTCCAGGTTACAAGGTGTCGAGGATGGCAAGCGGCGACCTTCTCTTGGAGCTCCGTGATGTAAAACAGTATGAGAAACTACCGCAACTACTGTCATTTGGAGAGACCCCCATAACAGTAACCCCGCACCGTACAATGAATACCACCCGCGGCGTTGTGTCAGACGATGACTTGCTTGAGCTGACTGAAGCAGAACTCCTGGAGGGCTTCAGTGAGCAAAATGTTATCAATGTTAGAAGAATAAAGATCAGGCGAGATGGTAAAGAGATTCAGACGAAGCACTTAATAATCACCTTTGGTTCAAGTTTCTTGCCCGAGTCAATCGAGGCAGGGTATATCAAGCTCCGTGTCCGGCCGTACGTGCCAAACCCACTCCGTTGTTTCAAATGCCAGCGCTTCGGCCACAGCTCGCAGAGCTGCCGAGGTCGCCAAACTTGTGCTAAATGCAGTGCCCAAGAACACACCACTGAAACTTGTGAGAACGCTCTCCACTGTGTAAACTGTGATGGGGAGCACGCCGCGTACTCGCGGTCGTGCCCATCCTGGAAAAAAGAAAAGGAAATAGTAACAGTTAAAGTAAAAGAAAATATAAGTTTCAAAGAGGCACGCAGGCGGGTATCTTACCTGCCCAAGAAAACATTTGCCGATGTGGCGTGTAAGGGGGCAGCGTCACAACGGCCTCCGGCGGCTGTCCGACCCACAGACAGTGAGTTGGCAGTTACGCCATCTGCCCCCGCGGCGGTTGCAGCTAGCGCTGCTCCGTCAACCGAGGAGAAGGGACCATCGACCCCGAAGGTGGGCGCAGCCGAGGCTGCCTCAACCTCCCAGGTCCCTTCCAGCGCTGGCAACGGCCGGCGCAGCCAAATTCCCCAGGGAGCCCCATCGACCTCCGGGCTGGTGGGCGCAGGGGTCTTGCCCTCCAAGGCGGGACCCTCGCTGGTAACTTCTCGCTCGCAAGAGCACGTGTCCGGCGCCTCACAAGAGGCAATGGACACTACACCTATTCCCAAGGCGCACCAAGCGCCTAAGGAGCGGCGAGGCTCACTCGAACGCTCCAGAAAGGGCAGAACCCCTGTTACAGGGCCTCGAAAGAGCTCTGTAACCTAAGGCATCACCTGTTTCCATACACACAGCACTTATTAACCTTCAATATGGATACACAAATTATTCAATGGAACGTTAGAGGTCTTCTTAGGAACCTTGATGACGTACAAGAACTCATACACAAACACAATCCAAAAGTGCTGTGTTTACAGGAAACACACCTAAAATCAAAACATACAAACTTTCTCCGACAGTACATAACTTATCGCAAAGATCGCGATGATGCTGTCGCATCATCGGGCGGTGTTGCCATTGTTATTCAGAAAGGCATAGCGTGTCAACGTTTGCAGCTACAAACGCCCCTTGAAGCAGTGGCGGTTCGTGCTGTTCTCCAAAACAATCTTATCACTGTGTGCTCGCTCTATATACCCCCACATTACAAATTAACTAAGTATGAATTTCAGTCCTTCATAGATGAATTGCCAGAACCTTATATTGTTCTTGGCGATTTCAATGCACACAACTACCTGTGGGGCGACCCTCGTATAGATGCGCGAGGACGACTTGTTGAACAATTCCTTCTCTCTTCTGGTGCGTGCCTGTTGAATAAGAAGGAACACACATATTACTCTCTTGCAAACAGAACATATTCTTCAATAGATCTTAGCCTAGTTTCCCCGTCACTACTGTCTGAATTTGAATGGGAAGTTAACAACAATCCTTACGGAAGTGACCACTTCCCCATACTACTAAGATCACCTAAAGATATCGAATATCCACCACAGGCTCCTAGGTGGAAGGTTGACACAGCTGACTGGGAGAAATTCCGCACCCTAACTAGTATATCATGGGATGACATGTCCTCGTTAGAAATTGATGCTGCTGTTGAATATTTTACAGCCTTTATAATAGATGCCGCATCAAAATGCATATCAGAAATAAATGGCCTGGCATGCAAACGGCGTGTCCCGTGGTGGAACGACGATTGTAGAATCGCTTGTAAAAAACAGAACAAAGCGTGGGGGTTGCTACGCGCGTCTCCCACTGCGGAGAATCTTATTAACTTTAAGAAAGTAAAGTCCCAGGGCAGGAGAACCCGCCGACAGGCTAAAAGAGAAAGTTGGGAAAAGTTCTTATCAAGTATAAATTCCTATACAGATGAGGCCAAAGTATGGAACAAAGTTAATAGGATAAAAGGGCGACAAACATATTCACTTCCTCTGATAAACACACAAGGTGAAACACTGAAAGATCAGGCCGACTCACTTGGGGAGCATTTCGAGAGCGTGTCGAGCTCAACCCATTATTCTCAGTCCTTTCTCAAATATAAACAGATAGAAGAATGTAAGCCAATAATTAGGAACTCCAGACAGAATGAACCCTATAACCGGCCTTTCAGTATTGCCGAGTTGAGAGCTGCCTTGAACACATGCAAAAGCACTGCACCGGGACCTGACAGAGTCATGTATGATATGATCAGAAACTTACATGCTGACACACAAGTTACACTACTCACACTTTACAACACTATTTTAGCTGCGGGATACCTCCCATCTACATGGAAAGAGGCGATTGTCGTTCCTGTGCTGAAGCACGGAAAAGACCCCTCCTTGACAGCAAGTTATCGTCCAATAGCTCTTACGAATTGTTTGTGTAAGCTCTTTGAAAAAATGATTAATCACAGACTCATACACTTCCTTGAATTCAACAATATACTCGATCCCTATCAGTGTGGCTTCAGACAAGGGCGGTCAACAACAGATCATCTTGTGCGCATTGAAGGACATATTCGCGATGCCTTTGTACACAAACAGTATTTCCTCTCCATATTCCTCGATATGGAGAAGGCATATGATACAACATGGCGCTACGGGATCTTGCGAGATTTGTCGGGAATGGGCATCTGTGGAAATATGTTGAAAATAATTGAAAGCTATTTGTCCAATCGTACCTTCCGTGTAAAAGTCGGCAATGCACTGTCACGTCCCTTTACCCAGGAAACTGGTGTACCCCAGGGAGGCGTGCTCAGCTGCACTCTCTTTATTGTTAAGATGAACAAACTACGTGCTTCACTACCACCTGCCATCTTTTATTCCGTATACGTAGACGATATACAAATAGGCTTCAAATCCTGCAACCTCACAGTATGCGAAAGACAGGTACAGCAGGGCTTAAACAATGTGTCCAAATGGGCAGACCAAAACGGATTTAAGGTCAACCCCCACAAAAGTTCTTGTGTTCTCTTCACAAGAAAGAGAGGCCTGGTCGCAGATCCTTGTGTAGAACTGGGCGGACAACAAATTCCTGTCAACAAAGAACACAAATTCCTAGGTGTTATTCTTGACTCCAGGCTCACTTTCATTCCTCACTTAAAACATCTTAAAGAAAAATGCCTTAGAACAATGAACATACTTAAAGTACTATCCCACACAACGTGGGGTAGCGACAGACAGTGTTTATTGAATATTTACAGGAGCCTAGTTCGATCACGGTTAGATTATGGTGCCGTAGTATACCACTCTGCCGCATCGAGCGCGCTTAAGATGTTAGATCCCGTACACCATCTGGGTATCCGTCTGGCCACTGGCGCATTTAGGACAAGCCCTGTTGAAAGTTTATATGTAGAGTCAAATGAGTGGCCACTCCATCTTCAGCGAACCAACATCAGCTTAACGTATTTTCTCAAGGTTCGCTCTAATAAGGAACATCCGTGTTTTACAACCATTAACGACTTCACGTGTGAAACACTTTTTAATAACAGACCCTCTATGAGACTTCCTTTCTCACTGCGTGCAAGAGAACTTAGCAAGGAAATGGATGTCCCAATTCTCGAACAACGCCTAATGCCTCCAGCTAAGCTAGTACCGCCCTGGGAGTGGCAGCTGATAGAGTGTGACACATCCTTTGTAGAGGTCACTAAACATGCGCCAGAGACACATATCAAAATGCATTTCTTGGAGCTCCAGTACAAGTACTCGTGCACAGAGTTTTACACAGACGCTTCTAAGTCGCATGCCGGGGTGTCCTACGCAGCCATTGGTCCATCCTTCTCGGAATCCGGTGTACTGCACCCTGAAACAAGTATATTTACGGCTGAGGCCCATGCACTATTGTCGGCTGTGAAACATATTAGAAAATCAAATATTCAAAAAACAATTTTATTTACAGACTCCCTAAGCGTCGTGAAAGCCTTGAAGTCACACTGTAAACAAAGAAACCCCGTAATTACTGAGCTCTATTCCATTCTCTGTAGAGCGTATATGTCTAACCAGCATGTCATTGTATGCTGGGTGCCTGGACATAGGGGCATTGAGGGTAACGTTCTAGCAGACCAGATGGCCACATCAATTTCATTGCATACAGTTAATCCTACCGCTTCGGTCCCTGTCACAGACCTGAAGCCTTTTTTAAGAAGGAAACTGCGAAACCACTGGCAACGTAAGTGGGACGCAGAAGTAAACAACAAACTGCACGTGATAAAGCCACAATTAGGTTCTTGGCCCTCCGTAACAAAATCACACCGGACAGATGTCCTATTCTGTCGTCTAAGAATAGGACACACATTTGGCACACATAATTTTTTACTCACTGAAAATGATCCTCCAACCTGCGGTAGATGCGGGGAGAGGCTGACCGTCCTCCACGTCCTCCTGGAGTGTCGGGCAGCCGAATCTGAAAGAAGGAAACATTTTTCCCTAGCATACCGGCAGCACATCCCCCTACATCCTGTAATGCTACTCGGCCCAGAACCTTTATTTGACACCAACACAGTACTAAATTTCCTGAAAGATGTTGTCCTGCATGTTTTTAGCCCCACATGTTCGTAGCGGGTCCTCTCTTCAGAGGATGCCGCTACGATATCTCTTTCGTATAGCACGCGCCTCTAGGCCCTTGTGTTCCAAGGGCTCCGGTGAGGCAGCAGTGCTCCAGGTAATTTTACTATCTCTTATATCTTTTATTCTGCATCATTCATTTACGATGGATTTTAATGTTCATAGTAATCGTCATTAGTCATCGCCATAATTTTATAGCACGTAGATTTTACGCACTTTACAGCGACAATTTTTAGGCCACTTTACAGCCAAGTCACATCTCCATAATACATCGTCAACATCACCACTTGTCATGGCGCTCTTTGGCCAAACCTGGCCCTTGCGCCATTAAACACTACATATCATCATCATCAAGTTCGAGCTGTTACACGGGTGTCTTTGAAGGCCGCCGAGTCAATAATATATTGAGTCAATGGAGCACCCTACAACTTTATCGAAACCCTGATGGCCTTTGAGCAACGGAAGGGGAAACAGCATGAACATGTGCTCTCGTACAGTGTGCTCGTACTCATAATTAGAAAGAAAAAGTCAAACCAAAATGCTGTAAAATATAGTATATATGGGTGTTATTAATTATTTAAGTATCTTTGCCACTTGAAATTTTTGTGCTATTAAGTTGATTCAATATTATTTAACTTTTTGTGACATGAAAATGAAAATAAAGATTCGCAGCACCACACAATTTTTGTAAGCAACACCTGAACCACTCAACAGCTTTTCAAAAGTACTTTGGAGCAGCGCCACAACTCCTTTGAGTTGATAGAGTTGTGGCATTTCGAAGGCCATAAACTGGAAGGCCTTCCAAGTGTGCCTGTGTGACATGGGTATTAGATAGCTGCGCTGCATCTAAGTTCTAATTACTGTTCTTCAGATTAGTATGTTGCTGTTACATACACAGTGGGTTCCTTCCAATTTATCTCTGTTTTGTGCTAGCCTTAAGGCATGTTCAATTGTAACACGCTCATGGTTGGAAAAGAGAAAATTGAAACTCCCTCTATTGGAAAGTGCATTTGTTGTTTGTGTGGCTCTGGGCTTAGTAGGTTATTGCCAGTAAATTGGTTACACTATCAGTGGTTAGAAGTATTTCATATTAGCTTGGGCATTCACACTTTGCAAATCACCAGCCGATTGGTTTCCTAAGCTGTATGTAGGTAATCTAAATTCAGTCTAGTGTGGAGTCTGCCATGACTGGGCTACCGTGACAGGCCTAGGGAGCAGCACGTAATTGATTTTTCTCAAGTGCTGCCCAAATGCTAACCTGCAATATTGTTTGTGCAGAACAGAAATTATACACTGATTAAGTACTCATTTTTCAGCAACATGTCATTTGTGGCAAATGCGTGGCGGTAGCAGTAGCTGTGCTAGATGCCTTGATTTTCGTTACTAAATTGCTCCATGCCCATGTTCTGCACTCGGCAACATGCAGAATGCATAAGGGGGTAGCCTCTTTGCATGTAAAAAATGTTACTTGTGGGGCATACTTGAAACTGATGTTGACCGGAAGACCTTCTCTTTGTGCCCTGTTCTGACAAAAGTTTTAGCCAGTTTTTTCAGAGAAAGTGGGTTATAATTAAGTGAATATAGGAATCTTTGTCTTACTTTTCTGATGGCCTAAGTAGGACAAACAACCGCAGAAGTTTTTTGAAGAGCATTTTTTAAAAATTCCCTACGATTTTTTTTCTCTGCAGAACGAAGCTTTGATCTGCTTCTGCCACTATGGCACAGTTTTCGTAGATTTGGTAAACATAGTCCTCTTGTAATTGCCGGAGTGTTCTTTTGATTCTCAATATCATCCAGTGTATTCGCTGTAGGAAACTGTGTGATGGCTGTAAACACTAGGATTATGTACTAGAAATATTTGAGCAGTTGAAAGCTGAAGATAAGCTGGTACCAAAGAAATGCATTGTGATGCAGCTAATGCAGAGTTGTGTGATGATACAGGGGAGCCACAGGAATGGGATAAAATTAGTGGAGGCGCAAATTGGATCAGGAACATAAGGAAAGACTGCCAGGGATGTCCTTGCAGTACATTTTTTTTCCCTGCTATTCTGTGTTGGAAAAAGCAGGTGGTAGTGGACTTCAGAGACTTAGGCGCTTGGTAGACATTTTCAAAGCATTAAAAATATAAGTTATGGGGTTTTACATGCCAGAACCACTTCCTAATTATGAGGCACGCCGTAGTGGGGGACTCAGGAAATTTGGACCACCTGGGGTTCTTTAGTGTGCACCTAAATCTAAGTACACGGGTGTTTTCGCATTTCGCCCCCACCGAAATGCGGCCGCCGTGGCCGGGATTCGATCGTGCGACTTCAAAGCATTACTCAACCTTATTAAAATAACTTTGAGCATGGTATCATGCGACGTTTATTTATATGCGATGCACCGCGCTCTTGTATTGAGTACATCTCCCATTCACTTTGGGCCCATATTTTGTAACCTCCTATTTAATTTTAAATTACTATCATCGTGTATTTCTCTGAGTGGCCGATCCCAGAAGTCATGGCTGTGCGTCAGCATCTATGCCACATATGAACCAGTGACAAAGGAAGAAAAGAATGAGAAATGAAATAGGTCATTCAAAAATATGGCCCCTGATTTCCAGCCCAGATAATTCATTATGAGTATTATAATAGCTGTTTATTAATGTTTTTGTATTTGCTTTGTGTGTCTTTGCTTGTGCACTGAACCCAGAAAGCTTGAAGTTAAATTGGAAATAAGGGGTAGTCATGATGAACTGTTTTTGATGAATGCACAGTTTTGTAGTTCTGAAGCACTGTAACAATTTTGACCAGCTGAGCTTCTTTTAACATCGACTAGGTTCTAAGTTCACAAACATTTCTGCATTCCAACTGTAATGAAATGTGACCACTATTACTGGGAATTGAACCCGCAGCCTTGTGCTCAGCAGCAGAATGTTGTGGCTGCTCAGCGAGCTATTGTAGCTCGCTCAGCAGGGATAGAAGGCTGCCAGAAAATTGTCATGGTTGGTCAGCTAGCCTGTGGCTAAACCAGTGGATCGAAAGCTTGTGTCACATTAAGAATGGACAGTCATTGACAAGTGTGGGCAAGACCACCAGGTTTTTTTGTTATACTGTGCAGTTCAAAAAACATCAATAAAAATATCATGTATCTTAGTCCATATATATTTCTAGTAGTATTTTATGTGTCTCATGAGTTAGAGAACGTGCATGTCATTCTAAAGGCATGAAGCGAGGTCCTAAGACTCTAAGCAAAGAAAGACAAATAGTTCGCGAAAAGAAATTGATCAAGAGTGGATGTCCAAAGGAATCCTTAGGCCAATGTTGTGAAAAGGGGAGCTGTATTTGTTAGGGCAAAGGCCGCAACCTTTTCAACACATGGCTCCAGGCTGAGGTTTCTTTTGTTCATTCACATTTGATTAATAAGATACTAAACATATTTTGGGAAAACCATAATTTGTGCCTATGCACAAAAGCTTTTAGAATGTGCAATTTGCTAAAATGCTAAATTATTTCACGGCCAGACATGCAGCCTCCAATTATGCATTTTTGCACCTGAGCGTTGGTCCTACACAATGCACTTTAGAGCACCACGCTGAATATTTAGGCTGTGAGGTATTTGAATTTCTGAAATTTTAACAATTTTCATATTCCAAAAATATATTTTGTGCACAGTAGGAACACGTTTATGACAATACATTTTTGATGATCCGAGACAAATTGGAGTACTTTACTTGAATCATCATTATTGCTCATGGTGTGCAGAACGGGGCATACTAAGAGAACAAGTTGATTGTGTTAACTGTAAGATACATAATTAGAAGTATAACATGCAGAAATGCCTTTTTTTACTGCTTTGCATTCCTTGGAACTTTGGTTTCCTTGAAATTGCTTTGTTTATTACCATAGTAGACCTTTCCTACAGTTAAGTTGGGGGTGCCAATTGCCTCAGATGGAACAGGTTTCCCTTTCTATAGTGGGTCCAGTGATTGACGGAATTTTCTTTGATGTGCAGATGAAGACACTGCAGTGGGATGATCAGCATAAAGTGAACACCAAAAACTGCTATTGCTACTGCGGGGGACCGGGCGAGTGAGTGTGCTTGTCTTGTGATAAAGCTGGTTGCTTCGTGTCATGAAATTTTGTCCTGCAGTTTGCATCACTAATTGGCAGAACTGATCATGTTTCCCTTGGCACCCTCAGCATGAAGGAATAGTTTGCTTTAGGAGTGCACTATTTCGTGAAAGAATGTGTTACATTGTTTTTTACCATCATTGAGGTGTTTTAGAATCTTTGCTTCCAAGTGCCCACACCTAATTGGAGGGTTTATGGCATATAAAATAATAACAGTAAGTGATGTTTAAATATTATTTTAATATAATAGAGCCTGACGCTCTAGCCAAACAGTGTCGGATTACATTCCCACATCATTGGTTGTCACTTATCTGCATGCACTGTCTACCTTTAAAGTACTGCCACAACTTATAATGCATCTAAGGGCTGTTATCTTGTTTATTGTGTTTTATATTTGGGATGTTCTTGCATGTGTGCTTCTTATGAGGTTCTTATGTATTGCTAAACTCCGCTTGCTTTTTCAGGTGGAATATGAAGATGCTTCAGTGTCGGTCATGCCGGCAATGGTTTCATGAAGGTATAGGATTACACAAACCTATTTAGTTTTATTATTCAGCTAAACCTTTGCCTGCTAACCTTCAGGAGTGTTTAATTTAAATGAAGAGCTCTCCTTGTATGTAGCCAACTAAGAGGCCTGCCAGAGTTGCTTTTTATGCTTTGCAGGTAGATGTTTACCCATGGAAAGGAGAGAAATATTACTTCTTTTCACATGTATGTCATGAAAAGCTTGCTCTTGAATAATAAACGTCTCTCCTGAGTATTTTTGTGGCTCATTGTAAGGCAGCACGCAAATGGACGAGGATGACTAGGAAAGAATGCAGGATGAACACTGAAGGTTAGCACACAAAAAAGAGCCTGAAGAGCTAGCAATGAACAGCAAAAGAATGTCACAGTGAGCAAGTTCGAAGTGATCCATTGTAAGCAGAAGGCAAATTGTTGAGGATGACTAGGAGAGACAACACAGGTTGAGTGCTGTGGGCTGTGTGGACTGTGTGTGTACACAGAGCTATCATGTCTTCATAGCCATGGTCCCACCTTTATTCTCAAAACAGTCATTGCTAGGCTGCTAAGCACGAAGTCGCGGGTTCAAATCCCAGCCACGGCAGCCGCACTTCGATGGGGGCAAATTACGAAAACACCTGTGTACATAAATTTAGGTGCGCATTAAAGAACTCCATGTGGTCCAAGTTACTCCGGAGTCCCCCACTACAGCGTGCCTCATAATCAGATCGCGGTTTCGACACATAAAACCCATAATTTACGTAAGCCCACGTAAGCACATAATTTAATTTAGTCATTGCTTGAGTTGAATAAGCATGTCTGGGAGTCGTGTCAAGTGGAAGACTGTAAATGTTTTCACTGATGTAAGGATTGCTTCTGCTGAATTCATGCAAATTATTTTCATAAGACATGCACATTTACTCGCAGCAGGGCACAATGCACTGTTGTTAAGGGACTTGCCTGTGTGTGTATAAATTGCACTTCATTTTGATTTACAACAAATTAAAAACTTGGAAAGCATGTTGAAAGAGTCCCTGGGTGACGCACAGCAAAGTCATTGGAAAGAAAACATGAGTGACTTTGCACTTAATAAGTTCCACAAGGCATCAGCTTGGGTCTGGTTTTTTACTGTGTGAAAGGGAAATGATTTGTAACTGGCAGAGGATTTAGTTTCTTAATCCCTTGGGCGTTTTGGACGACCTTAACTCGTCAGCACGATACTGGTAAATTTTACTTTGGACGAGCACAGCTCGTCTAAAGCAAAAACTTTTTTTGGTGCCAAAGTTTGCTACACAATATAGTTGATTTTGAAGCATTGTTAATTGACACATATCCCTGATTTGAACTGTACCATTTGCAGCTATGAGCAATATATGCATATTGCTCAGTAAAGAGGTAAAAGGAGGTCTGCATGCATATAGCGTGAAGTGTATTGGTTTAAAGCTTTTTAGAAGTGTTTTCAGAAAAGGGTAGTTTGAAGATAATGTAAAAAAGCAAAGTAATATCACCTTTGGTCAGACTAATAAAGCGCTTAAAGGGCTAATGCATGATCAAACAGAACTTTATAGCAGTTGCATGCTTGATGCTTTCCTTTTTGTCCTTTGATACTTTTGTTTATGAACATGTGGACCAATTTTGTGAACTTTTCCTCCCTTCAATAATTCCTTAAGTAATAAAACTGTGGTTATTCTAGGAGTTCATCATAGCTGTCTATTGGTCTGTGTTTAGTGCAACATGGGCATTATGTTACTTCAGTCTTGTATGGATGTCATCAAGCACTGTTTTTGGTTTTGATGCCCTTCATAGCCAAAGCCTTGTTTTTAAAGCATGCTAGGAAACAATGCATTGAACAGTAATTTCAAGCTAATGCATTCATTTTTCAGCTTGCATCCAAGGCCTTGAAACCCCACTGCTATATGGTGACAGCTTTTACTACTTTACATGCTCTGTGTGCAATAATGGGCCAGAAGTTGTCAAGCGGATGCCCCTGACTTGGTTTGTCCACTTATTGGCTTTTGTTATTGAACAGGATATCATGTTGACCATGCACTGAGGAACTTTGCCTATGGGTGGAACTGTGGTATTAAAAGTAACCGTTGGGCAGAGGAATTATGCTTTTAGGTCTAATATTTTGGTAGAGGGCAAAAAAGTTTGATTTATAGTTTTCGATAGTTACGTACACTGCGCACTGCACAATAGATTATACATTGCTTTAAACAGGGTATTTTCTTTCACAGTAACTCTAAATGGCAGTACTTTGGGTGCCAAATTCAAACCACAAGGGGTTGCTTGCATGTGTAGCGTTGTTTAATATGTCTGGTATGCTTCTGAAATATTAGCATTTACATAATGGTACACTATGCCACAGGAGCATTGAAAGAGTGGCAGTGTACTGCATGCATTGAAGCAAGGTCATTTTGCATGTCTGTTTAAGGGCATGTGCAGCCCATTCCTGTGAAGGCAGTGACTGTTCTCGAGTGTGTTTTGTTTGATGTTGGAAACATGGAATTATTTTTTTCAGGATGGACATTACTCATTTGACATTGTACAACTTGGTCATGGAGCGTCGAAAGAAGTATTATGACTTAGATGATGTAATCCTTCCATACCTCAACTCTATATGGCTGGCCTTGCAGTTGCCATCTGAAGTATGTACCTTTTTGATGTGTTTGTGTAGTTTGCTTCACGAGTAGTAGTGCTGTGTTTTCTGTAACCCAAGTTTGTATGCCTTCTTTTGTCTAGATTTTTCGGTGTTCTGTCCGGGAAAGGCGAACAAACATTTATGGGTGCCTGTGCAGTGATAGGGCCAGGTAATGTTGTTCCTACATCTTGATAGTTTATGGGACCATTTTTAAGTGATGGGAAGCCAGAATTACCATAAATGGAGAATATGGTGCATGCACGGGAGAAGAAATAAAGAAAACTTCATCAGTGCCAAGCAACACATTGCTTGACACTCATGGCTTGTACTGGTGGCATCATTGTTGGTATGAAAGATTGAAAACTTTTATTGAACAGAATGCTGTGATAACTGGTGATAGCGAAAATAAGGTGATTGCATTATATATGCAGTGCCAACTGTATATCTTAGGTGCAGCTGATAAAGCCTTGTGACCCTCTCTCCTTTGGCTGCACCCTTTGTTTATTCCATCTTATTTGCTTTCCTTGTCCTATATATTTTTTTTTTTGCACATATGTGCTTGACAATAACGGAAGCATTTTTTTTTTTTTTTCAACTTGGGCTCTTTCTATTTCTAAAGGTTTAAATCCGGCAAGGAAGTTAAGAAGAGAACGTCGTTGTGGGGACTTCGAAACAGAACTGCTCCTCCCATCCCTGGGGAAGAAGCACCAAGGGAACATCGAAGTGTTGCGCCTGCCTTGCCTCCACGAGCACCACTTTCCAAGGCTGCTCCAGGGTGAGCAAGAAGCTATCTTTATTATGCTAGAAGCATAATTTTTATCCAGGCAGAAAATTCTGTATTCCTTTTTACCCATTCAGTGTGTATGAAGTAAGATACATGATGAAGGTTTGTAGCAAAGCCATTACCATCTTCTCATTTTAGAATCTTGAAGCGTTATTATTTAGTCCTTTTAAGTACCTGCAAAAATCCAAAAATGCATTCAGAAAATGAATTTTTTTATTGCATTCTGGATAGCAAACCTGGATAGCGCGCGCACGCTATCCAGGTGCTATCCAGCCAAACCAGAATTTCACACGCTATCCAGCCAAACCAGAATTTCACACAGCAGCTGGAATGGTTTGGTGGCAAGCCACACTAGTCACTAGTGTTCATTGTGGTCTCAGGTGCTTTAGATTTGGGCGATACTGAATGCCCATTACACACTGTGCTTCTTGCAGAAACAAATAACCTTTCAAACTATCTCACATTACCCGATCTTGTCGATGATACGAAAGTGTTGCTTTTTGAATGGGTAAAAGCCGAAACATAGTTCTAAATTTTATTGCCCAAGAAGCAGGATCAACAATGATGCTTAGGTTCTCATTCACAGCGAAGCAGTTTGTATGATTGGGTTGATTTTCTGTATGGGATGACGTCATAGAGAAAAAAATTCAACAAGAGCGGACGCTCCCATAGAGCCCAGTGGCCGAATTGACTAGCGCACGAAGCGGATGGGATTAACACCTTCCGGGTTTCGGTTTTGAGCGCACTCGTTTTGAGAGCCAGCTGGCACAAGCCATGCCGG
The DNA here is from genome assembly GCF_050947875.1 of Dermacentor variabilis. Taxonomy (NCBI): domain Eukaryota; kingdom Metazoa; phylum Arthropoda; class Arachnida; order Ixodida; family Ixodidae; genus Dermacentor; species Dermacentor variabilis. Next base: position 148,531,867 of record NC_134568.1, on the reverse strand, counting down.
CTCCGCTGATTGGCGCGGCATTTTTTTTTCTCCGCTTATACTGCTGAACCACGCACAGCTTCGTTGCGGAATCGCTTTATTATTTACTAAAGATGATTACGAACAACCTTTACAAGCCTCAACCGAATCTGTTCCACATGCAAGTTCATAAAGTAAATGCAAGACGTCTTCTGAAATGATGAAAAGTTTATTTTGCTCTATATGAATGCTCGTTCTGGGCTTTTTGTGCTTTGATCCAAAGTTGTGGCACTAGGTAAGCAGCACTCGTTGCCGTATGAAGCTCAACCGGACGCCATCAGCTGAAAAAAGTAAATTACAAGCATGTATCATTTTTGTATATTGACTTAACAGGAATACTGCGTGTAGAGGCGAAATGCATTTAAGTGGTGAATGGGCAGCATTACAGATAAATTCACTCTTCCATACATTTCGTGGCAAATAGACGCCTCCCAAACAATGCCATATAATGTGAAGAAAACATCTGATTTTCAAGCATCCCTCCCTCCTTGGTCGTTATTTCCTGCACTTTAAGAGCACAAATACACAGGTGACTGTGCATTTCCAAAACAACTTGGCTTCAGTCGATGCGATGGTATGCCAAGTACACAGAGGTGGCCACAACACAGGCTCTCAGCCAGACCATGCTACATGCTCGCAGAATGCCTTCTAGTAGCACTCAAGGCAAATTTGTAGGTACAAAGCCTGTTTTCAGTCGCTCAGAAGACAGAATTGTCAAGTTCTTGGTTTTTGAGCTCCTCAGCGTTATCTTTTACTCGTCCTGCTGGCGCAAGCAACACACTCCCGTGTTATCACTCTTGGCAATCGCTCGTCGCGTTTTCGATAAGTGTGAGTACCGAAAGAAGGTATACGTTGGTTGCAGGGCCATAAAAAAGCGTCGCAAAGTTGTCCCACTAAAATTCAGCACACGCCAAACTAACTGTCACCACGGCCGGCTTGCTTTTTTGCTAACTGCTTCACAAACCCAGGTGCGGCGAGCATGCCTCAAAAGTATCCCAAAAAGTAACAAAATTAATTACAGTAATCTTGGGGGTCAGAGAATGCGTCACGAACTTGTCCCAGTAAGATTCAGCACATGTGGAAGTGCGGCACACAGCCGAGCTGCTTCTTGTTAACTGCGCCACTACGCCAGGCGCGGCGCGCGTACCTCAGAAGTATCCCAAGTAGTAGCGAGATAGAATAATGTTGGGGGTCGGGGAAAGCGTCACGAACTTGTCCCAGTAAGATTCAGTACACACGAAACCGTCACCATGGTCGAGCTGCATTTCGCTAACTGCATCACTTAGCCGGGTGCGGCCAGCATGCCCAAAAACTACTGAAATAAGTTGTAATGATGTTGCGGCTTGTAGAAAGCATCGCAAACATTTCCCAGTACGAGTCATTAACTCATATTAACTACACCAGAGTGGCCAAGCTGTTTTTCGCTAACTGAGTCACTAGTCTCGGTGTTGTGCCGTAAGCCTAAATTTGCTTGAAATGCTTCGCAGACTGTCAATCAAAAGTTCTCACCTTGCCATACAGTCGCTGGGCAAAAACCCTACGTGCCACATTCACCTTTGTCCGATCAGTATGCTTTGCCTTATTAGTACTGGTTTATATTGAGGTGAAGCATACTAAAGCACATCTGTCGCTTTGAAACTGCTGCCTTAGTCATCTTAAAACATTGGCTGTTGCTTTGCAAAACGCAGTAGTTAATGTGTGCAAGTAACCGATCTGCAGAGTGATCGATTAACCTGCCATGGTTGCTCAGTGGCTATGGTGTTGGGCTGCTGAGCACGAGGTCGTGGGAGCGAATCCCGGCCGTGGCGGTCGCATTTCGATGGGGGCGAAATGCGAATACACCCGTGTACTTAGATTTAGGTGCATGTTAAAAAACCCCAGGTGGTCAAAATTTCCGAAGTCCTCCACTACAGCGTGCCTCATAATCAGAAAGTGGTTTTGGCACGTTAAGCCTCATAATTTTTTTTTTTTTTGCAGAGTGATCAAGGGCACATATTTTCGAATATGAATTCTTTTTAATGTGTAAACAATCCTTAAAGAGGTATGTGTACAATGGGGCAGCATCCTACAAGATGTCGCCATATTGCTGTCAGCAGCAGGCTGTAGGCGAGTGTTTGCTTTTTCCAAAATGCTGCAAAACAATTAACGCCTTGTTAATGGCAGTGCTGGAAATGTAGCGGAGGCATGTCTGCTCGCCTAAATCATGGCTTTGTCTAAGTGCCATTCGGCAGCCGTTACCATTTGAATTTACTTTCATCAGCTTCGTGCACTTTGCACTCTGCCTCTTGAACACAACAAGCGCAATAGAATGAAAAAAAAAAAACCTTCTGCAGATAACACCATGATGCGATCGTTAGTCATCAGAACCAATTTAACGAAAATACCAAGCATGTAGCTGACTTTCTTCAATGAACCAGCTGGCTCCAGAGATCATACCGTTGGTTCTCCGATATCTATACTGGCAAAAAGCTTCGTACCTGGAGCATTGTTCTAAACACTGTTGCACCCCACTGCATAGTAGGTATTGCGGTTTGTACGTGAACTGATCGCACTTAACCTTGAAAATCTCAGTTTTCAGTTGAAGTGTAAATGGTTTAGAACAAAACAAATTGTAGAGTACAGCCCAACTCTATAATGATGCTACCGCTGCTGCAGCTACTAATCTTGACATATGCTCACGCTGCCACTATAGCGCCCTAGGTGGGGCTAGAGCTAGGTACATCTGCAGGGTGCCTATAGATATTTATTTATTTATTTAAAAATCCCTCACAGGCCTCAAAGTGAGGCATTGAGTAAGGGGGGCAGTACATAGAAAATGCATAGAATATATGACATCTGTAAAACCGTATTAGTTAACAAACTACAACTGCAAGTGGAACCGAGATGAAAAAGAATTATTTAGTTCAAGATTCACTGGAAAAAAAAAGAAAACATAATATAATAACAAGGAATAACTCCCACATATTGTTTTCAGTGAAGTTGTGTAATTAACAAGACCAGAGTGTTAAACAGTATTAATGATTAAAGAAAAGACAGGAAAATTACTAACGCGACATTGCAGCAGAACGGTAAACATAGCGGCATAACGCTAATAATGCGCCATGTATCAAAACCGGGAATTCTCAGCGAATTTGAATAGTCTGGAAGAACTCAGGGAAAACTCAGGGAATTTGTGCTTCTATCAGGGAAAATTAGCTGTAACTTTATTGAAAGGGAACGAAAGTCGTGGTAATGCTGGCTCCAGTAACAGAGGAATCGCAACGCATCGTCATTGACGCCGTGTCATCGCATGATGTATTGCCAGAGTAGTTAATGACTGATTTTATAGACGTCTGATTTTTCGGAGATGCCCGATAATTTGCACGGCTTTGCGGCACCACCACGTACTCCATATAGTCAATGTATATTGCTCTGACTGCAGGTCAGAAATGGCATTAATCAAAGCCGCCACTGCCGCTATTTTGATTATCTCGCCGCCTCGAGCCGGCACTCTCGCACGCAGATCCGCTGGCAGCCATAACCACCACCGCGGCAACGTTAAGCCTAGCTGCTTCTATGTTCGCTGTTAAGCTTCTTGCCGTGCGGTGCCGTGTTTTTCATTGAAAGAATTCGCCGCTATCACCTATGGCACCGACTCCGCCTTTGTAATCCTCGCGATTGGCTTTGAAGCTCGCAGAGCACAGCGCGTTGCGTAATGCCAGTCTCCGAAAGTTAGCTTCGCCTCCTTACAGCAGTGTTACGCGGTGAAGCATAACAAGCGTGGGAAGGGGCAATTGTCACGGGACACAGTATGTACTCCTTAATTATACACGCGTGCACCCCCGTGTCCTATCACAGTACGAGCACCGATATGCTTAATAAGTGTACTGGCAGGCCTTAAGAGCTTTTTCGGACGTGCCTGTGTCTATTTTAGCCCTTAAGGGTAGTTAAAAAGACAGGCATTCATTATTTTTGGACTGCCCGATTTTCGGATGTTCTTGCGGCCCCTAGGGAATCAGAAAAATCGGACGTTGACTGTACAACTGACCAAGAGGATGCTTCAAATGATCCATGTGGTGAAAGCATGGTAGAAGGAGGATGAGAACAGAAAGGACCAACGCACTGAGGAATTAACGGGAACGGAAGCGTGCCGCCGCCTTTTTGAAGGAGCTTGAGCTAAAAAAATCTAAGTGTTGGCTGACGCCGAGATGCAGATGTCCCTCATCCAAACCAAAATAAACTGTTTTAAGCAGTGAGACCCAACACTGAGATGTTGTGTACGGGCTGAAAGTGTGTCAGGACGGTTCAGGTTGACTTCCCAGCTGCTGAGAGAGATCCTTAGTTGTGACAAAGTTCAGGCCTCATACAGATGAGCTTGCTATCAGTTGATAGAAATAGCTCATATTAAAAAAATATTTACTTATGTATGCATCTCCTTTTCATTAAAATGTTCGACTCAATTTGGAATGGGTTTTACCATTTCTTTCGCTGTGTATTTTACTAACACCTTCCTTCTGTTTTCTTTTTAAATAAAATAGATATTACTCCTTACTATTCAAACTGGATTAAGTCATTCTTTTTTGTTTCAGCATGCTTACTAGAGAGTGACAGCATCGGACAACGTGGTGTCAGCCTGTCTTGACATAAAACAAAGTTCTGGCTCATTCAGGGAATTTTGCAAAGGTGCTCAGGGAAAACCTGGAAAACTCAGGGAATTTGGAAATGTCAACTTGGTAGACACCCTGCTATGGCCGATTTTACCATTTATTCCTTACTGTCATGATGGAGAGCAAGTAACAGGGGTGAAATATACAGTCGAACCCACTTATAACAATACCGGTTGTAACAATATATTGTTCATAACAATGAGAAGCTGCTGAACCGTTGACTTTGGTATGTTTTCCATGGTGAAATAACCCGCTTACTACAATGCCTCGACACCGCATTATCGGTTAAACAATGAAGTGTGGCTGCTGGGTGTCCGAGCCGAAAGGTAGTGAAATGCGAAATCCTTGAAAAAAAAAAAAAAGAAAAGAAAACGAGAAATTCGAGCCACTGCACGATGGGCCATTGCTACAACAGCCACCACGCGCTTATTTTACAGCCATCTCCATGCGACTCTCCCGTGGCTTTTCCACCCCTCTGAACACGAATGGGCTGCGCCCATAGCTCTACGCCGCTCTACCCTCCGAAAGACAAATGGACTGCGTGAACTGCACCGCAAGCAGATTGCGCTGAGCCGTGCTCCCTATGCGTGCTCCCGCCGTGTGCTCCTGCAAAGGTTGCAGAAGATAGTTTTCCTCCTTCCCCCCACCCCTCGGCAAGAACCACTTCTCTCGCATGTTGTTCTCCCTCACGGGTTGCAGAATCAAGCATCTTTCCTTTGTTTAGATCACTGTCATCATCATCATGCTGCTCGCTGGCTCCTCATTCAGTGCAGTTCTGTGAACAGCTTAATCGTTCGTAGTTGTTGGTTGTGTGTCGAAGTTGTTCCCGACCATGCGGTTTCTCAACTTCGCTTGACTCGCCGGCAAAATGGAAGATGGCTGATCCGCCCGCTTATCATCAGCAATGCACGCCATTGCTGGTGAAAAGAAAGCGCACGGCTATAGATTTGGAAACTAAGTGCTTTTAACCGATGAGACGATCGTCACGAACGTGCTTGCATCAGATAGCGACGGCGACGACAGCAGCGATGACACGGAAGGGCAGGTTTGCCTCAACGTTGTCCTCACAGGAGGCCCGGCATGATTCAGTTCCTCCAGAGCTTCATTTTCGCGAGGAACCTTCCACTGCACTACGTGGAGCTCTTGGATGCCTTGGAGAAGGGTGTCGGCAAGCTTCGCGTAAAGCATGCATGGCTGATGGACATAGGCTTTTGTCGTGCAAGCCAGTGAGAAGTACGTGCTGAAATGCTTCTGGCGATCTCTCCTCATTGTTTCTTCTGGATTTATCAAGCTGACAAGCTGCTGCAGCAGCCTTCTCACAATTTTTAAAAGGCCCCTTTTGGGGCCACCAAAGTGATGCCTTAGCGGTGCATGCATATCGCTTGCCACCCGTGACACCTCTTTGCAGTTGTTATAGCAGTGCTATTCAATAATGCAGACAGCCGCGGCTTGGTAACGCGATTGGATCACCCAGGAAGCAGCTAAACGAGTAAGCACAATGAGCTGCCGGGCGGAGGAAGGTGGTGGGGAGGAGTACTGGCCTCCCTGCCTATGTAGTTTTCTCATATGACCTCTGCCATCCTCCTATTTTGATTTTTTCATGCAACCCGGTTATAACAATAATCGGTTATAATAATGGAATTTTCGCGGCACTTGAATATTGTTATAAGTGGGTTTGACTGTATACTCTGTTTCATACATTATGGGCAATGCTACGAAGCTGTAACAATACACTGAAAATGACTACACAAGCACTTTTTATTGCGATAGCAATTATATGGAGACTCCAGGTGCATTTCTGCTGTCGCTGTGAGGTTCCGTGTGAAGTCCAAGGGTAATAAAATCGTTGCCGCTCGAGGTATGCTCTATGTGTGAGGGTGAGCAGGCTAACGCAGCTCTATCTTGCATGTGGGAGTGAGGGAGGCGGGCCGAAAGCGAGCGAACAGTAGCCTGCAGAAAACGCAAAGCGCAACACATAACATACTTAGAAACCTCATTACAGGAGCAATACCAGTGAGTGTCTACAAGCAAAGCTAATAAAAAAAAAAAGCACAACCTAAGTATTTCAATTCAATGTAATTATTCATACAAATCAGCGAACAGTCTATGTGTTTAAGAGCACCAGCAGTTTAGTCAACAAGTCTTCCACTTCTAGCAGGATAAGTTATTTATGTTTATATATAATTTTACAGGTTACCTAAAAGGGTAGCTATGCACGATTTTAACGTGTTTCTTCCATGAACATATTCCTAGGGTGGGCATGAATATGTTCAGTCATCGACTCGCCCAGCTTGCTGTGTTAATTCTTCCATGACATGTATTAATATTGCTTGGCTGATCTTCACTGAAATAATTGAAATCGCCCAAAACGAGGACACAGTGTGAGATTATTTTGTACTTTGCTTTACAATACTAATTGAAAAGATTACAGGTGAGAATGCTATGAAGAAATAAGAGGCTACAAAGCTGTGCAAGAAAAGAGTATGTAACATTATGTTAAGACTTCAAAAATACCTGTTTTTATTGGTTTTTGTCATTAGCTCACAAGTAAAAGTAGTAAATAATTATAGAGAAAGCATTTAATTTAATGGAATTAGAGGAATAGAATGGACCGCCTTGACCATTCTAAGAGTGGGAATGGCCCAACTGTCTCCATTCCGAGGAGTTAAAAGGGGTGGAAGTACAGGGATCTCCATTTTCCAAAATGCAGTGTGAATGGATTGGCGGACTCATTTTGCAATTCTGGTTCGAGGCTGGACCTATTTGTTGGCAAGCATAAAAGAGCCGAGTGAGACAATTCTGCGACCAGCGGCTGCAGGTCACCACTTTTGCTTGCAAACAAAATGTAGTATAAGCATAAAGATGCCCAAATAATATGTGATTTGACATGCCCTTGAGTCCGCAGGCTGTAGTTGTAATATATAAATTATTCTGCGTAAAACATTGCTGATCAAATACAACTACACGGTCAATTGCACACAGTGAGGCTTATGACTCACTTCTTGTTTAGCTTTGGCAGCATCGCTGCAGATAGCTTGGCCACTTCCATGTTAAGCATGAAATGCTTTTAGCTTCCATTGTTGGCAACCTTCAAGTGACCTTGAGCCAAAAACCAGAGCCGTTATCCGGCCCCTCAAACATGAACATGTGGGCAAGTTGCGAGAACAAAATAAGATCATCCTGGCAACCAGTCAAGACTGCATTATATATGCTAATTACTTCCCAACAAGTTACAAAAAATATTTCTTCTTAGTTCTTCCAATTGTTTGTTCACAATATTACTCAAGCTGTAACTTTTAGTACACTGTAGTTTAATTTGTCATTTCCAATAGCAACGTTCAAAAGGCAGATACAGGGCAGTATACACTTGATTGTCATCTTTTGGCGCTGAGACAGAGCTGCCTGTGCTCTTTTCAACGCCAATGGTTCGTTGGTTCCACAGCGCATCCGGTGCGCCGGCAGCGCCTGTGGCATCCAGTGCACCAGCACCACGGATAGCTGTTTGACCGAGACGAGACTTGCAATGAGGTTCTGTCTGTGACAGGACACTATTGCGTCCATATGGACCAGTGCACAGTATGGTGTGGTGTGCTGTAATGCGGGGAGGTGTGCCGTTGCGAACATGCACTACGCCTATTTTAACATTGTGGCTAGTATCGTCTCCAACGAATCTGTTTTGCCAGTAGCCATTCCATGCTTACATCTCCTCTCCATTACGGGAGAGCCAGCATTTTTTTTTTTACACAATTACAGTAAAGTACGATTCACATGATGGAGAGAAACGAGGATTTCCGCAACATAGAGCGTATCATGTGATGCATGCACCATCAGGAGGTGCTGCCCTCAGCTAGTCTTGTCTTCTACACTCGCATGCTGGATTGAAAATGCTGGCCGATATTTCTGTCCATCCATTTGGCATTCGTCTGTTCTCTGTGTAGTCCACTGAGCTTCAAGTCTGTTAACGTAGGCTGGATTGGTCTGGCTCGCTAGGCTAGCTATCTAGTGTGGAATTGTGTTTGCGATGCAAAAGAGAATTCTTACTTTGTTGATTTGTTGGTGTCAAACACAAGTCTGATAATTGGAGCGAGGCGCAGAGAACAGTGCTCTCACATTCTGTGCTTTGGCATTGCACGAAAGTGTTGGAGTTGAGAGAAAGCATGCGAATTTAGAGAATGTACTCCGGCCCTGTGAAAATCTTGCCCTGTGGCACTTGCGTCAAATGATCGCTGCTTAACCCATAGAGCTGGCCAGGTTTTGCCATCATGTGTGAATCCAGCTTAACCTGCAGGAGCCACTTAGGCTGGATTCACATGTGTTGGCAAAACCTAAGGTAACCTAAGCTAAGGTTACCGGAGCCCAATTTATTTATTTATTTATATATAGATACTGCGATCTTTTACAAAATCTTAGCTGGGTAGAAACATACAAGTACATTCATACAAACATACAGTTCAAGCAATCATGCCGACGCTTGAATTCAACATGCCAAAAGGACAAAATGCATAAAGAAAGGAGCAAATAAACTATGTGCGGTCGAGTCATGAGTGCAGGTGCGCCTGAAAACGGGATAAAGAATTTTGTGTAACGACTTCATCAGGAAGTTTATTCCAATCAACTATTGTTCTTGTAAAATATGAGTATTTGAAGCAGTGGTGGTGTCGTGTTAACGGGGTTACTGCTAGGGAGTGTTTATGACGAGTAGCATAACCAGTTAAAGGTGTTAAGATGTGTGAGGTATCAATATGGTAGTGGCCATTCATTAGCTGAAAAAAGAATTTTAATTGGAAAACATGTTTTGTTCTGTAATCGAAGAGAAGCCACTACGTTTAAGGAGATCTGTTATAGAAGTTCGACCGTAAAAATTGTAGATGAATCGGACAGCTTTCTTTTGAATTCTTTCTAATTTTTCAATATTTGTTTTTGTGTAGGGGTCCCAAATGATTATTGCATATTCTAAAGTAGGACGAACTGTTGTATTATATGCCAGGAGGCGGACAGCTGGTGTGGAGAATTTTAGGACCGTCTGAGGGTAAAGAATTTGCGAAAACAATTAGCCATTACAGTGTCATTATGTTTTGACCAGGAAAGATTGTGAGATATGTGTATACCGAGATATTTATAGTGAGATACTTCGGAGATACAAGTGTTCTGGGCAAAATAGCGGCAGAGAAGGGGCTTTTTCCTTAGTGTTATTCTCATAAAGGCGTTTTTTTTTTTTTTCATAGTTAATAGCCATTTGCCATTGAAGGCACCATGCAACAATTTTGCCAAAGTCACTATTTAGCCTGATTTGATCTTGGGGTGAGTCAATTTCGTCATATAGTATACATTAGTAGTACTACATTGGTACTAATGTAGTATACAATAAGCTCCATGCATCTGCATTTGTGGCGGCCGGTGATGGTAAGACTAACATTATACTAAATCTCTTTAATGGGTAAAAGCGATATTTCTGCTGTGCCACCGCCCGCAGATACACAGTCTACAATTTGTTTTTAGCACAAAATACTGTATGTACTCGCATAATGATCGCACTTTTCTGTAAAAAAAAAATTGACAACAATTCAGGGGTGCGATCACCACGCAGGTCAAATTTCCCACAAAAAGAATTTTTTTTTTCATCCCACCTTTGCTGCGGAATGACTAGAGGTCAACAAATAGGCGGCTGCTGCTGTATATAGTGCATGACGCCAAAACAAAAATGGCGGCTGGCGGAGCAAGCTGAACGCACCGAACGCAATTTTTTTTCTTCTCGTGAGTACATTACATACATTGAAACAGTTTCTTCCGTATCAGTAATGAATAATATCGTTAATATCAACAAGTTTGCGGCAATAACGTAGCCATGTCGTAAACAGATGGGCACGCTTTAGCTGCTAGTGACATAGGAACACATAGCGGGCAGGCTGCGGAAACTGCGGCATTTGTCTTTGCTCCTATCATAATGCGGCACGTTTCCGCTAAGGGTGGCCAATATCTTAGCTGTGTTACAAGCGTTGGCATATGAATAGGGTACACTTCTACCGTATCAGTGTAAACGTGGCTGCTATCGTTGCTGCTTGCGATTTGTTGCGTGCCCACGAGTGCAGACGAGAAGAATTGAAAGGCACCTTTTTTGTTGTTGACCACAACCATTATAAAGCCTACACATGATAAAAAGAAGTTTGGTTGTAGCTTTTTTTGTCATGGAAGTGCAGAAAGTGATGAAAGGAATGAAATGGGGCATCTGCTTAAGAATGTTTGGTGTGTGCAGAACGCTTGGTTTGTCTTGAAGAGTCGTTCGCGTAGCATTCTACAGATGGTAAGCGCAATCATTATTAGCTAGACTTGGCACACGACATATCGCTGCGGCAAGTTCGGGGTGCGATCATTACGCGGGAAATAAAAAAAAGGAAATTTTGACGACAAAATTCAGGGGTACGATCGTTACGCAAGTGCGATCATTATGTAAGTAAATACGGTAATAGTCAATAGAATAAAATTATGTCTTAACATTGTTACGTGGACGAGGGACGAAACACTGGAGACTATTTACAATGTATGCTATGTACAAAAACAACAGCAGTGCTGGCCAGTTCAATCGACAGCTCGAGACCCAGGAGCAGTTCGTCTTCTTTATCGGGGTGCCTGCGTGCATCGTCCAAAAGCAACATGCAATGTGCATGTAGCAATATTTATTATCTTTTATGACTAGCTTCAACCACTGTTATACCTTCATGATGGAAAAGTGCTGCAAAAACGGAGACTTGGGAAGAACACAGGGACAAAGGACTTCCTAAGTTTTCTTCTTCCTAAGTCGCCGTTTTCGCAGCGCTTTTCCATCATGAGCGTTTACTTACATGCCCAACTGAAAGCTACTCTAAATGTTATACCTCTAAGCATGATAGGGAGCTGCGATAATAAGCAAGCTCAACTTGGTGCCTACAACTGCTTCTGCACTGAGATGGCTCATCCGTATTATGCACTTCGCATCGTAGACACCTCGAATAGTAGCCTGCTCTGTTGTGTGAGATGACACAAAGAGAAAGTAAGTGTTCCCCTAAACCTTGCATTTTATGATTAGTTAGTCCTTGTTTTTGAAGCACTGTCACAGATTCATATTAAAACTGGATAGGCCACGCTAGGCTTCGTGGCATCGAGCCAACATCAGTAGGCGGTGGTGAGTTGCTTACGTGGTGACTTCAAAAATAGTGATAGCCGAGGATGTCGCATGGCTCACTGTTGTGCAAAGCTTCCAGCTGGTGTGTTCACTCCTTTAGAGAATGCATTTCCGTGGGTGGCTGGAAAATGTTGCATGCAGTGCACTGCCGCACACGCATAGGCGCAGCACAGCATATGTTATCAGTATGTGGTGGCGCTGTTTACAGTAGTGATTGCCAATTGGAATTACCTGCTTTTTCCTGGCCCATTGAAATACACGGGATCAAGAACTTTCCAATTTATTTCTCATTACATAGTGCAGTTATGAAGTTCGCATTTCATTACAAAATGCCTCTTACACCTTGGAAGAGCTCGAAAAACCGAGCAACAGCCATTTCAAACTAGATATATATCTTTAAAGGGCCCCTGAAGCGCTTCGGACAGATTTTGTAGATGCGTAGGGTACAGCTAAAGTTAATCATTCGCACCACTATTTGTGTGAAATGTCTGATATTAAGAGAGCTACGGACATTTACAAGTTACCCTCCTCCATAGTCATGCATTTTCTCCTAAACTCGTTCGCCAAGGGATCGGGGCTAAGCTCCACCTTCACTGGCTCAGTGTCATGATGGCACTTCGTGTCGTCGACTTCTGGTTCTCTAGGAGTGAGCGCACGAAGCCTTTCCAAACTCTCCGTCAGCTGCTTGGCAGTCGGCCCCAAGCGAGATCTATCAAAGCAGCGTGCATTGCAAGCATTCTGTCGCGGCGCCGAACATGTCTCGTATTCCGGTAACCACAGGCGAGCTGGGTGTTTCGATGGCATAAACTCAAGCTGATGAAGGAATTTTAGTGTAGACATACGTGAGCAGCCTGATCGGTCTGCACGGTCCAGCCACTTGTTGGCACAGAGCTTAACCAGCCAAACAAAGTGCTAATATTGCTCTAACCAAGTGTAAAACATTTGAAACATTTACAAAAACAATGTGTTAGCGATAACACTCCTGCAAAAAATTTACACCAGCAGCAAAGAAGAATACATTTCATTACTGCTACTGTGTGTGGTTGAGCTCTGTGCCACCAGGTGGCTGCACCATGCAGACCATTCACATTTGCGCTTCTGCTCATCTCGTAAAACGACATGGTCAAACGGCTAGGCCCTGTCCCCTTGCGCTTGCGTTTACCATAATACTGGACTCGCGAAATGCTATTGGGTTAGTACCGTATTTACATGATAGTAAGTAGACTCTAATGTAAGTTGACCCCCCCCCCCCACATTGTGTGGCAGGAAAAAAAAAGAAGAAAAGAAGAGCATACCCAAGGGCACATTCGATAACGAAAATTTATTAGTAGCTGACATGGTCACTGGACTACTCGTATTCACTAGGGCTGCCGTCATCATCGCTGCTACAGTTCTACAGTGCGTCGTCGCCCAGCGAAATTCCACATTTGGCAAACGACCACACCACGACATCTTGTGGAACAGCAGCCCATGCTGAATGCACCCCATGCTGAATGCACCCAACCACACGCAGCTGTCATGGAGGCTCTTTTGACAGGTCTGGTTGGCGTAAGTTCGCGGTCTTCAGCCGCCAGCAACTCATACTCACGGCGGAGCAGGTCATAAAAGGCGAAGATCCGGGCTTGTTTCATGACCATGTCGCACTTCACTGGCAGGGACCGATCACTCATTTCAGCGACGTACGTCGCAAGCTTGGCCTACAGCTCCGGAAAACGTCCAGTCTTCGGCACGCAGGAAATTCATCACTTGCTGTCACAGGTGAAAATTTCGTCTCGCTGCAGTCGCCACTCTCGCACCACCCGTTCAGAAAGATTGAACTTGCGGCCTGCTGCGCAGTGATTTGTTTCTTCTGCATAAAGAATGACAGCCCTCCTGAACGCTGCTGTGAACTAGTGCCGAATAATTAGCGGGCCTGGAGCACTCATGACGACTGAGGAAGCACGGAAGTAGCACGTAGCCGGCAGTCAAGTCGAACGCGTCAAACCAATGCCTTTGGTCAAACTATAGAAAAACCCGTGAGCAGCTTCTGCTCTTCCATGAACTACCGATACTCCCCGCAAGCGCCGCCTTTCTGAGGGTGCCGCCGCGAATGGAAGAGCGGTGCTTCCATCAACTATTGACACCCCCCATGAGTGTTGTGTGCACTGTAAAACTCTTAAGAATGTTGAAAAACCCTTCTGAAAAGTGAACAAATGCACGGGATAGCAAAAAGCTACGAGTAGGGCCATAGAGCAAACAAAATTGTAACTACGTTGTAGCTCCTGTTGGTCTCACTTTTTTGGCGTTGCCACGTTTTGGTTTCGATTGTAAGTCGACCCCGCCCACTTCAGATATTCAAATGTAAAAATGAATCGACTTACAGTCGCGTAAATACGGTAATCTTCCGATGGAAAGTGACAGCCACAAACGTGCAAATACTGGTGCCGTTCGGATAGCGGCAGTCCGATGCGCTGCAGCCAGTCCGCTCGTCTGCTGTCTTGCAGAGGGACAAGATGTCGCAGCTTGACATATTGCCAGTCGCTGCATTTGCAGTTCACAAAGCAACAAAGTCGAATCATAGTGCTCATTAAAAGACAGACCGACTCTGACCGCGGAGCTCTCGTCAAAATGGAGCACGTTGTAACGCAAGCAGACGATGCTTGCTGTGTGCCGGAAGTGCTTAAGTGTAGTGAGAAATTGTTCTTGCGCATTCTCTTTCTGTTACTTTGTTTTTATAGAAACAAATTAACTAACATTCCAACTATTACGAACATCATTTGTTTGTCATAAAGGTGGAAAAATTATTGATGACGCGCCCTGGGCAGCCAATCGGATAGCTCGCCCTACTGACTTCAATTGGGTGATTTACGTCATATGGGGTAGGGGCGGATGAAAATTCTGCTGAGCAGTGTGCTGCGATTGGCAGTGATGTACATTTTTAAGGCCTTATAATAAATTACATGCTTTATGCAGAGCACTTAGATGCGTCAATTAATGATCAGAAGGACCTACTCTAAAAACTCTGCACGTTTATACAAAATCGCTTCAGGGTCCCTTTAAAATACCGGTCTAGCGACAGAAACAACACCCCTGGTCCAACCACCCCATTAAGGTGCAAGGTGACAAGCACTTCTAAGGTATTTCGTTTAATTCAACAATGACCAATAACGCTGGCATTTTGTCAGCAGCTGCCCAGTGCATGTTTTAACTTTTAGAAAATATTGCCATTAACATAGCTGATTTGGGAAAATATCAACAGGCAGTAGCATAATATCGTAATGATCTGCTGGGTGCAGTGGAGCTTAGCATGCTACATAGCAGTGTCAAGTTGCACAAAACCTGGACAACTATCTCAAATTTCCGGTATTTTATTATTTGCAGAGCATGGGCACTACATGCAGACATTGGGCATTGTGAAAGCAGTTTTATTGAATCTTAGTTTTTTTTTCTATAGAAAGCATCATATTATTGAAAGTGGTGTCAAGCTTCTACTTTGCTGATACATACATAGATATTTTTGCAGAGGATGAACACGCAAATTCACACCAAGGCATTGACACAGTAAATGAACACCACCCAAGACACAGCAACGGGAATGTTGGCTAAGTCATACGGAGAAAACTAGCAAGGGAAGTTCAATGCACTTGACGCCGAGCATGTTTGAATCACAGATGTGAAAAATACACAATATGAAAGAGAAGTAGGGGCGTGTGAATAGGGAAATTTTCGAATCGAGTACAAATATTTGAAAAAGAGTGGCTTTGAATATAGAATATTTGAAGTTTCTAAACAAAGGAAAATAAAAAAAATTGCATGGACTTCTTTTGCAACAACAGGCTCATTTACATTTTTCGATACCACCAAGTCATTCCAGCTGAGAAACTTGTAAATCAGAAATAAAGGAAAAGTGATCGTATCTGGTGCGCCATGACAATGGCAGTAATAAAACAAAGGAATGGCACATTGCAAAGTGCAGTGCTTGTTCAAAGAGATTAGGGTAATGCTACAGCAACGTGCATTGTTTGGAAGGAATTAAAATTTGGCGAGATTGGGGGCCAAACAATTTCTTTGCCACTATCAAGACAGCAAATTCAGAGGCAGCTTTAAAGCGAGGCATGTTTATTTAATGACTGGAAACTGATTTGCAGAAGTCGTCTCCACGGGCTTGCTAAAGGATCGATTTGTTTGCGCAACAACCGTAGTTCTCCTGCAAGCAGCATCATTTGAAAGCATGTCTACTTGCGTAGATTTCTCTGCCTGTAGCCTGCTGCAACAGTTGTTGCCCTAATAGTGTTCAAACTGAACGAATATTCAGCAGCTTCAAATATAAAAATCTCAAATCGAACATGAATTGCGTAGCAACAACTATTCAATTCATATTCGAATATTTGCATGCCCCTAAAAAAAGAAACAACGCAAAGCGGGAAAGGAAGAAACAACAGTATGTACAGGGTCCTGAATATTTGGCTGCGCATGTTCAAGAAAAAAAAAAAAAAAGATTTTGCGCTCACCACTGCACTGTTCTTGCTCAAATTTTGCAGAATGGTCGCACTTTGGTGTTGACTTTGTTTAGTATTTCGTTTAGTAGTTATTCCACTGTGTGGAAAGTCTGTTTTTAAGTTCTGAGATAACAGACATGCGCATTACCCCTTAAGATTAATACATAAAATTTCTCGTATAACTTGCGATAATCTTGACTTTAAAATTGTCATTATGTACAGAGGAAAGTGTTGAAAATCTGCGGGCTTAGTTTAACGCACTGCTGCTACTCGATAGAGCGGTCAATGCTTAACTTGCTCGCTAGATTTAGCGGGCTATGTCAGTGAGCAAAACCGGAAGCCGTCCAGGGCCTATGTTTGTAAACAGTGAAAGGGTCTATAAACACACTATCTTCCTTACTGCGGTCGTTCTCTCGTTGCAGCGCACGCAAAAAGCATCTCCTGTTGCCCCCAACGACGAACGTTTTTCTCATCAATGCTGAAGTCCTGCCCGGCTTGAACGTTTGACGATGCCTCTGCAGCTAGCACAACTTTTCGTTTGAAAGCGGCATTATAGTGGCATCGCCTGTTTGGTGCCATTATGATAATGTGACGCCACATGGCGGTACGGCACAGGTCAAAATGACGGCATCGTACGTGTGCTTCAGTTGGATATTGGTGCTGCTAGTAGTGACTGCGATACTGACTTTCCTAGATGGTGCTAGCTATGTACCACATTCATCATTTTCTGTTAAAAACTGGCACATTTTTAAAAATCCTTGAATGTAAGCCAACCCTAGAGTTTGGTGTATGAATGTTAAAGAAAAGCTATCATCCTAGATTCGAATAAATACAGTATAAAGATGCTGGGTTGCTGCCGGACGAGGATGGTTGTTCCACAGAAGCTTAGTGCACTCTGGGGTCATTTCACGTCTTCGTCAGTTAGTCGAGCAGTTAAGCATCAGCAAAAGCTGGTCACAAGCGACAACTGCTCGCCTTGTTTTCCCCCTGTTGCTGTCATAGCTTCGTCGCATTTGCGCGATCATCCATTCACGTTGTCGATAGGAAAACTCTTTTTCTCCACGCAGACATTTCTGGGAGTTCGTTTGATTTCTTCATACTGCTCCAAGCACTTCAAGCATTTCAACTAAGGTGGCATGGCGTCTCTCATCATTAGCTGTAGTTTGTCACAAGGCATTGTGAGAGTGAACCACTGACTTTCACTTTCACTCTCGCATGGTTACTGTGGCAACAAAAAAAGTTTGTCAGCGCAAAGGTGTCCCGTTTCTTTCCCGTGCTCCTTGGAAGTGGTCTAAAATTAGAAACGGCGGAGAGAAAAGCATATCATGTGCTTGTTGTGTTGTTCCTTGCTGCCGTCGTGAGCGGAGAGGGGTAGCGAAATGCAGCCGTCGCTCCAATGCTGCCACCAGCTATTTCGATCAATGCTGCCCAACGGCATTTGAAGGAAACTACTTTTCATGTGTTGCATCCCTGTGTGATTTTAGTAAAGAATATAAGCAGACTTTCTTATCGCCAGAAGGGGGCTCCAAACTTTTTTCTTCTTAGTTTTAGCTGACGCCCTCGAAAATGGCTTCTCATATGTCGCTGTACCTTTTCTTTTTCACCAAAATGTTTGCTGTACAAAAGCATGTAGGTAATGAAAAATAGGTATGTTTGGAAATCCCTACATTTGGTGCTAGCCTGGTATGCTTTCTGTATTATGGGTAATGGGAAAATTCCAAACAAGACCCGATTGCTGAACTGAAGAGTAGCAGATGATTGCGGCACAAACACCCCAGCTCTCCCCAGACATACGCCAGCACCACATTGTTGGTAAATTTGAAGTGGGTCTATATGCCCAAAATTTTGTTTGTTGTTGCTGATGGTCAGTTATAGCAGTGCCCATTAAAAGTGGACATAGTATGTATAATACAGGTAGACCAAACTAAGTGAGAGGAATGGTCTGTTATATCCAAAAATATGTTTATGCAGATCAGTTGTAGTGGGTGTGGACTGTCCACGCAAATTTACGAGCATTTGATGCTATTGAATAATTCATTTTTGCCAGGACCAGATGGATCTCTTTAATAAAGAGAACCAAATAACGAGATTTTGCTGATCTTTCACAACTGAGGGTGGTAACTTTTCAAGAGGCTAAACTTTGTGATATTTCTTTTATTTCTTTGCTTTGCCACTTTTGGCCCTTGTATGATAGATATGCTTTCTATTTTAAAATGTTTTGCAGTGTCCGTGTATTCAGGCGTGGTGTTGTAAAGAACATGGTTGGAATGCGAGGTCGAGAAAATGGCCAGAAGAAAGCAAGGAGGAAAAGGCTTCAGAGCAGTCGCATGAAGGTAAGTTGCTTTTTGTGCCCAGTGGCCAAGCACAGCAGGTGCACTGCCGAGATAAATGGTGCTTTGTACTTATGTACCACTTTTGCAGCAATTTATACTGTCCTAGATTGCTAGAAGCCGCAGTGAAACGCAGTATGTAGCATCATGTATAGAAACTTACTGTTGAGTATTTGAATTTTAAGGGAGTGTTTGGTTGTTGCACCTTCCAAGTATTGTGGATATGCTGGCAGGGTTGTACCATACTTTCTTTTGTTGTATTCCATGCTTCAATTGTCATGAAAATGTCGACAGATTTGTTTTTGTAAGAGTTTACAGGACCACATCACCCCAGTTTAGCTACTATCTCACCAACTGAATAACTTGGAGATTTTGTCTTCTAGCAGCTATATGTGTCAAATACATTCTACTAATCTTTGTGGTTATGGCTTTACAGCTATGTAGTCACATTCTAAATGTTAACCCGTGCAAGACAGTGGGGCCATCATGTCATTATTTCATATAGGTAACTAGATTGTCATTTTGAAATTCTTGTGGTGCTTAAATATGTCAAATACAGAAATATCGATAAAAATAATGAACAATTATTTCACTGATATGCTGGCTGTTCATCTCTACAA
Organism: Dermacentor variabilis; assembly: GCF_050947875.1. Classification (NCBI taxonomy): domain Eukaryota; kingdom Metazoa; phylum Arthropoda; class Arachnida; order Ixodida; family Ixodidae; genus Dermacentor; species Dermacentor variabilis. The sequence continues at coordinate 148,512,616 of NC_134568.1, read as the reverse complement.
GAGATCAGAACTGTTATAAGGCAGTACTATTGAGAATGTGAGTGAACCTAAATTTTTAACCAATTGATACTGTAGTAAAAAGGATAAAAGTCATGGTTACAGCTATTGTCCCATGCAGCAGGACCACTAGGTAAGCAAATAATAAAATCAACATTGGAAAAAGTGTGCTGAATACAAGGATGATCTTGTTGATTTACATCACAAGGTATTTATCACTAGCATGTTATTATTGCTATAGCATGCCCCGCAGGGGCGTCTGCGTCAGCAGGCGTTTGGTGTGTTGCGACACCACGTACCCGAGCACAGGAGGGTTGGACCCTCCCGCGTGTAGCCGTGCGCGGCTTAGCCGTGTCTGGGGAAAGGGGGATCCTGGGGGTTGAGCTGATGCTGGGTGTTTGGACCTTTAAGGCCCCCCGGCGGAGGCAACACACCCCTTTGGCCTCTGCTTCACATAGACGGCACCCCCGGACTGACCCACCCGGGGGAAATCGGTAGTTGCCTTTTCCTGTCTCTCTCTCCCTCCAGCCTTCGTCTTTCTCTCACTTTTCATCTTTCCTGTCTTCTCCTTCCTTCCGCTTACTTCCAAATTTTCCAGGCAGCAAGGGTTAACCTTGTGTGATTAACCAACCTAGGTTATTTCATATTTGGTTATAGTGGTAATGTACAGCTGGCGTTTGCAGGCCGTGTTTCACAGGTCCTGCAACGTCCCCTTGTAGGACTCCACGGTGGGTGGCTGGCGTTACTGCCGAAATTACAATCTCTTATGGCTTCTTCTTTTCCCCCCTTACCTGATCGCTCCCTCAAGAGGGGGCGCACCGATGATGTTTTCGAATTTTTTGCCCGTCAAAAAGAAACTTTTCCTCGTTTCCATGTAGTGCACTCCGAAACACCAGACAAACCAGTGCGAGCAATCTCACCATTCCTCGTGTCCAAGTCTCTGACCCAAGTTCTTGGTACAGGTTACAAAGCATTCAGAATGGCAAGTGGTGATCTCTTCTTGGAGCTCCGCAACCTGAAGCAATATGAAAAGCTACCTAATCTAGTATCATTTGGCGACGCCAAAGTAACAGTAACACCGCATCGTACTATGAATACAACCCTTGGCGTAGTCTCCGATGATGATCTCTTGGAGCTGACTGAGGCTGAGCTCTTGGAGGGCTTCAGTGAGCAGAATGTCATCAACGTTAAGCGAATTAAGATGAGGCGTGATAATAAGGAAATTCAGACCAAACACCTGATTCTTTAAACTTTAAAAAAGTAAAATCCCAAGGTAGGAGAACCCGCCGACAGGCCAGAAGAGAAAGCTGGCAAAAGTATCTATCGAGTATTAACTCGTTTAGGGATGAGGCCAAAGCCTGGAACAGAGTTAATAGGATTAGAGGTAGGCAAACATACTCAGTCCCCCTGGTAAACACACAGGGCGATACACTGCAAGACCAGGCCAACTCACTTGGGGAGCACTTTGAGAGTGTATCAAGCTCAAATCATTATTCGCAATCCTTCCTAAAATATAAACAAATAGAAGAATGCAAGCCACTCATCAATAAATGCCGACAGAATGAACCGTACAATTGCCCTTTTAGTGCTGCCGAGTTGAAAGCTGCCTTGAGCGCATGCAAGAGTTCCGCACCAGGATCTGATAGAATCATGTATGAAATGCTCAAAAACTTACACAATGACACGCAACTTACACTACTCACACTTTTCAACACCATCTGGGATGCAGGGTACCTTCCAACCGCGTGGAAGGAAGCCATTGTAGTCCCTGTTTTGAAACAAGGCAAAGACCCTTCCTCAGTGGCAAGTTACCGCCCGATAGCCCTCACAAGTTGCATTTGTAAGGTGTTCGAAAAAATGATAAATCGGCGACTCATTCATTTTCTTGAACAGAGCAAAATGCTTGATCCTTATCAGTGCGGCTTCCGAGAAGGGCGCTCCACAACCGATCATCTCGTGCGTGTTGAAGGGAATATCCGGGACGCATTTATACATAAACAGTTCTTCCTATCGATATTTCTCGATATGGAAAAGGCGTATGACACAACGTGGCGTTACGGAATCTTAAGAGACCTGTCAGAAATGGGCATCCACGGTAATATGTTTAATATAATAAAAAGCTATCTGTCAAATCGTACCTTCCGGGTAAAAGTCGGCAATGCACTTTCACGTCCTTTTACGCAAGAAACGGGTGTACCCCAAGGAGGCGTGCTCAGCTGCACGCTATTTATCGTGAAGATGAACACGCTTCGTGCTTCACTACCACCCGCCATCTTTTACTCTGTCTACGTGGACGACATTCAAATAGCTTTCAAATCTTGTAACCTTGCAGTCTGCGAGAGACAGGTACAGCATGGTCTGAACAAAGTGTCAATGTGGGCAGACAAGAATGGGTTTAAGATCAATCCTAACAAAAGCTCTTGTGTTCTTTTTACAAGAAAGAGAGGACTTATCCCAGATCCTTGCATAGAACTGCGTGGACAACAGATACCTGTAAACAAAGAACACAAATTTCTAGGTGTCATACTTGACTACAGACTCACCTTCTTCCCCCACATTAAACATCTCAAAGTAAAGTGTCTAAAAACAATGAACATAATCAAACTTCTATCCCAGACTACGTGGGGTAGTGACAGGAAGTGCTTAATGAATCTCTATAAAAGCCTGATTCGATCACGACTAGACTATGGCGCCGTGATTTACCACTCTGCCGCCCCGAGCGCACTAAGGATGCTAGACCCAGTCCACCATCTAGGAATCCGACTGGCCACTGGCGCTTTCAGAACGAGTCTCATACAAAGTTTATATGTAGAATCAAATGAGTGGTCACTTCATCTGCAGAGAACATACATCAGCCATACATATTTTCTGAAAGTCCACTCAAACCCCCAACATCCCTGTTTTAGTACCATTAATGACATGACATGTGCTACACTCTTTCGCAATCGTCCGTCCGTAAGACAGCCTTTCTCGCTGCGTGTGAGGGAGCTTAGCGAAGAAATGCACGTTCCACTCCTCGAGCTTCGCCTAATGCATCCAGCCAAGCTGCTACCTCCTTGGGAGTGGCAGCTCATACAATGTGATATATCGTTCGTGGAAGTCACAAAGCATGCCCCAGAGATTGAAATCAAGATGCATTTCCGGGAACTCCAGCACAAATACTCCTGCACGGAGTTCTACACAGACGCATCAAAGTCACACGACGGGGTATTCTATGCAGCCGTCGGTCCATCCTTCTCGGAATCCGACGTACTGCACCCGGAAACTAGTATCTTTACGGCCGAGGCCTACGCACTGCTGTCGGCTGTAAAGTATATAAAGAAATCAAAACTCGAGAAATCAGTTATATATACGGACTCCCTAAGTGCTGTGAAGGCCTTAATGTCATTTTCTAAGCACAAAAACCCAGTCATCAACGAACTCTATTCCGTCCTATGTAAAACGTATATATGTAACCAGCATGTCATCATATGCTGGGTGCCCGGTCATAGGGGCATCGAAGGCAATGTTCTGGCGGACCAGATGGCCACATCAATTGCATCGTATTCTGTAAATCCTACCGCAGCAGTCCCTGTCACAGATCTGAGGCCCTACTTGCGCAGAAAACTGCGGAACTACTGGCAACGCTCGTGGGACATGGAAACAAATAATAAACTGCATGTAATAAAGCCACAATTAGCTTTCTGGCCTCCTGTAACAAAATCCCGCCGGACAGATGTCCTATTCTGCCGTCTAAGAATAGGACACACTTTTGGCACACATAACTTCTTACTCACGGGAAACGAGCCTCCAACCTGTGGTAGATGCGGGGAGAGGCTGACCGTCCTCCACGTCCTACTGGAGTGTCGGGAAGCCGAACCCGAAAGAAAAAAACATTTTCCCTTAGCATACAGGCACCACATCCCCTTTCATCCTGGTATGTTACTTGGTCCAGAACCACTCTTTGACACCAACGCCATCTTAGCTTTTTTGAAAGATGTTGTGTTGCATGTTATTAGCCCCACACGTTCGTAGCACTTCCTCTCTTCAGAGGATGCCGCTGCGATAATTATTTTGAATAGCACATGCCTCTAGGCCCTTGTGGTTCAAGGGCTCTGGCGAGGCAGTAGTGCTGTAAGCAATTTAACGTCTCGAATATTTTAAACAATGCATCATTCTTTTACGATGGATTTTAATCTTCACAGTCTTCGTCATTAGTCATTGTCATAATTTTATAGCACGTAGATTTTACGCACTTTACAGCGACTATTTTTAGGCCACTTTACAGCCAAGTCACATCTTCCATACTACATCGTTAACACCACCATTTGTCATGGCGCTCTTTGGCCAAATCTGGCCCTTGCGCCACAAAACACCACACATCATCATCATCACCTGATTCTTACTTTTGGCACAAGTGTTCTGCCCGAGTCCATCGAGGCCGGCTATATCAAGCTCCGTGTTCGTCCATATGTCCCAAATCCCTTGCGTTGCTTCAAGTGCCAGCGTTTCGGTCACAGTTCACAGAGCTGTCGAGGCCGCCAAACATGCGCGAAATGCAGTGCTCATGAGCACACCTCTGAAACTTGTGAAAACTCTCTCCATTGTGTAAACTGTGAAGGGGAGCACGCTGCATACTCGCGATCGTGCCCATCGTGGAAGAAAGAAAAGGAAATAGTTACAATTAAAGTAAAAGAAAACATAAGTTTCAAAGAGGCACGCAGGCGGGTATCCTTCCTGCCAAAGAACACCTTTGCCGAAGTGGCGCGTCAGGGGGCAGCGCCACAACGGTCTCCGGCGGCTGTCCGACCCACACTCAGTGAGCCGGCAGTGATGCTATCCGCCCCCCCGGCGTATGCAGCTAGTGCTGCTACGCCAACCCAGCAGATGGGGCCATCTACCTCCGGGCAGGTGACCTCAAAGGCCTCATCCAACGTGCCGAGGCCTTCACGCCAAACAAAGCGCTCGGAAGAGCGCGTCTCCAGCGCCTCGCAAGAGGCGATGGACACAACCACGAGCAAGACGGCGCCACCAGCGCCTAAGGAGCGGCGAGGCGGTCTCGATCGCTCCAAAAGAGACAAAACTCCCGTCACGGCGCCAGAAAAAGGCCCGTGAACCAATATCAGTCTCTTAAACACACAGCACCCTACACATATAGCATAATGGATACACAAATACTACAATGGAATGTGCGAGGACTTCTACATAACCTCAACGACATTAAAGAGCTCCTACATGAATATAGACCAAATGTGCTGTGTGTTCAGGAAACGCACCTCAATCATACGCAAACTAATTTTCTCCGACAGTACGCTATTTTTCGTAAAGACCGTGATGACACTGTCGTGTCGTCCGGAGGTGTGGCCATTATAGTTGCCAAAAGTGTTGCTTGCCGGGAATTAAGACTTCGTACGCCCCTAGAGGCAGTTGCTGTCCGAGGAGTGTTGTTTAACAAATTAGTCACGGTTAGTTCCATATACATTCCTCCGAATTACCATCTTCACAAAACAGAATTTCAAAACTATATAGATGAACTTCCGGAACCTTACATAGTTGCCGGCGACTTCAACGCACATAACACTCTGTGGGGAGATTCTCGTTGCGATGCGAGAGGTCGCCTAATTGAAAACTTCCTCTCCTCCTCAGGAGCATGCATAATTAACAAGAAAGAGCCGACGTACTACAGTGTGGCACATAACACGTACTCATCAATAGACTTAAGTATAGTATCGAGTACACTAATTCCGTATATTGAGTGGAGTGTTCTGAAGAACTGCTTTGGGAGCGACCACTTTCCAATTATTTTAAACCTAACGAAACAGGATGCATGCTCGCCACATTTTCCGCAATGGAACATTAACTCAGCCAACTGGGAATTGTTCCAAGAGTTGACGTATTTAGGCGATGATAACATTGCTGGTTTTAATATAGACGACGCTGTGGCATATATAACAGGTTTTATTATTGACGCTGCAACTAAATGTATCAAGCAAACTAACGGTTTGGCAAGCAAACGTCGCATCTCATGGTGGAACGACGAATGTCGGAAAGCACGAAAAAATCAAAATAAGGCCTGGAGATTGCTTCGAAATTGTCCAACCGCTGAAAACCTTATTAAATTCAAACAAGCCAAGTCACAAGGTCGGAGAACACGTCGACGAGCAAAGAGAGAAAGCTGGGATAGGTACATCTCCAGTATAAATTCACACACTGATGAAACAAGAGTATGGAATAGGGTAAATAAGTTAACAGGCCAGGAGTCACATCCCCTACCGTTAGTAAGTAGCCAAGGTGACAGCCTGGAAAATCAGGTGGATTCTCTAGGCGACCACTTTCAATATATCTCCAGTGCATCGCACTATACAGAAACATTTCTAAGACACAAAGAACGCGAGGAGCGGCATCCCCTAAACCGCAAAGGCTCATCGAGTGATGCTTACAATTGTCCATTTACTTTGGCGGAACTTAAGGCGTCTCTGGCTTCTTGCAACCACTCGGCGCCAGGTGGCGATCGTATCATGTACGAAATGATTAGGCACCTACACCCTGAAGCTCTGGAAACACTTCTATCTCTTTTTAATACCATGTGGGCGGCGGGGTACATTCCATCTTCCTGGAAGCAAGCTATAGTTATTCCCATACTCAAACAAGGGAAAGATCCGGCCTTAGCCAGCAGCTACAGGCCAATAGCGTTAACAAGCTGTCTGTGCAAAGCTTTTGAAAAAATGGTAAACCGGCGCTTAATCAGCTTCTTAGAGAGCAACAATAAACTAGACCCCCTTCAATGCGGTTTCCGAGAGGGAAGGTCAACAATAGACCACCTTGTCCGCATTGAGGCGAACATTAGAGATGCGTTCATTCATAAACAGTTTTTACTTTCAGTGTTTCTGGACCTAGAGAAAGCGTACGACACGACGTGGCGATACGGGATCCTCCGCGATCTTTCCGCGATGGGTGTCCGTGGGAACATGTTAAACACAGTTGAAAGCTATCTCTCTAACCGCACTTTTCGCGTAAAGGTTGGTAATGTCTTATCGAAATCATTCACCCAAGAAACTGGTGTTCCGCAAGGAGGCGTACTTAGTTGCACACTTTTTATTGTCAAAATGAACAGCCTACATACAGTCGTTCCACGGACAATGTTTTATTCCGTTTATGTTGACGACGTACAAGTTAGTTACAAATCTTGCAATATTGCTGTCTGCGAACGACAAGTGCAGCTTGGGGTAAACAAATTGTCTAAATGGGCAGATGAGAACGGCTTCAAAATAAACACTCAAAAAAGTACCTGCGTACTCTTCTCAAACAAGAGGGGGGTAGCACCACTGCCTAGTATTATGATCAAGGGAGACCACCTCTCTGTGAGCAGTCAGCATAAATTCCTGGGAATCACTTTAGATTCAAAGCTCACGTTTATTCCCCATATTCAAAATCTGAAAATAAAATGTCTGAAAACAATGAACCTCCTCAAGCTTCTGTCACGCACTACATGGGGTAGTGATCGAAAGTGTCTATTAAACTTATACAACAGTCTTGTCCGCTCCCGCCTTGATTACGGAGCAATAATTTATAACTCTGCAACACCAAGTGCATTAAAAATCCTAGACCCCGTCCACCATCTGGGTATCCGTCTCGCGACGGGCGCTTTCAGAACAAGTCCAATCCAGAGCCTCTACGCTGAGTCAAATCAGTGGTCACTTCATCTACAACGGTCATATAGCAGTTTCACATACTTCCTGAGAGTACAAGCGAACAATGAACACCCTTGTTATTCAACCACAAACAATATCACCGCTGCTACGCTCTTCCATAACCGGCCTGCAATGAGAAAGCCGTTTGCTTTGCGTGTGAGGAACCTAATTGAGGAAATGGGTGTTCCCATCCTTGAACAGTGTCCTATGACTCAAGCGAAACTGTTACCGCCATGGCAGTGGCAGATCATAGACTGTGATATGTCGTTTGTAGATGTCGGGAAACATGCGCCAGAGGCACATATTAAAATGCATTTTTTAGAACTCCAGTATAAGTACTCTTGCACTGAGTTTTACACGGACGCTTCCAAGTCGGATGCAGGGGTTTCTTACGCAGCCACCGGCCCATCCTTTTCAGAATCCGGCGCACTGCACCCGGAAACTAGTATATTTACGGCAGAAGCCCAAGCACTGTTGTCGACAGTGAAGCATATAATGAAATCAAAACTTCGAAAAACAGTCATATATACAGACTCTCTAAGCGTCGTAAAAGCCCTGAATTCACTCTCTAAACACAAGAACCCTGTACTTGTTGAGCTCTACTCCGTTTTGTGTAGAGCATGCATATCTAACCAGCATATCATTATATGCTGGGTACCTGGCCATAGAGGTATTGAGGGAAATGTTCTAGCAGACCAAATGGCCAGATCAATTACATCGCAAGCTACTCTTACCGCTGGGGTCCCTGCTACTGATCTGAAGCCTCTCTTACGAAGAAAACTACGGAACCACTGGCAACGCCTGTGGGACGCGGAAACAAATAATAAGCTCCACGTGATAAAACCACAATTAGGATTCTGGCCCTCTGTAGCGAAATCACGCCGAACGGATGTCCTGTTCTGTCGTCTCAGAATAGGACACACGTTTGGCACCCATAATTTTCTACTCACCGGAAGTGACCCTCCAACCTGTGGTAGATGTGGGGATAGGCTTACCGTCCTCCATGTCCTCCTGGAGTGCCGGAAAGCCGAAGCGGAGAGAAAGAAACATTTTCCTCTTGCATACCATTACCACATTCCTCTTCACCCGGCTATGTTTCTTGGCAGAGAGCCCCTTTTTAATTGCAAGGCAGTCCTCAATTTCTTAAATGACGTTGTCCTACATGTTATAAGCCCATTACATTCGTAGAGCATCCTCGTTCCAGAGGATGCCGCTACGATAATTGTGTTGCATAGCACATGCCTCCAGACCCTTGCGTTTCAAGGGCTCTAAGGAGGCAGTAGTGCTCCAGCCAATCTTATAACCTTATATATTTTTACACATCGTATCATTCTTTTTAAATGCATCTTAATGTTCATAGCACACATCATACGCCATCGCCATAATCTTATTATACAGATTTTACGTACTTTAGAGCAACTACACTTTAAGGCCCCTTTACAGCCACATCGCCCAATTTCATGGAAATCATTAAGTATATTGCAAACCCATTATCATCGACATGGCGCTCTTTGGCCATACATGGCCCTTGCGCCATTAAAAATCAAACATTCATTCATTGCTATAGCATGCACGTAAATCACTGCAAAACTGTGATTTTATGCTTGTCCAGTAACTGCTTATGCAGTAGTCAATACAGTGTCCAGCATTCACTGCAAGCAACGTGCACACTGTGTTTGCTAATTTGCTTCCATGTTGCATCAGTTTGAGTTGCACTGCGGTGCATCGCACTTCAGTCCTCCTTTTCCAAGATGATGCCACTGGGTATCTGCGTTATTGTAGCTGCTATAATTATATAGCATGTTTTTTTTTTTGTAGCTGCACCAAATTTTTTAAAATTGCCTGCAGCAGATAGCACAAATCTAACCCTTGATCTAAATTATTCAATGAGGCATAACTTCTACAAAAAATGAAAATGCTTATTTGAATAATTAACATATTACACGAATTATATTTTTAACTAATTACTGTATGGCACATATTTCAATTTACAACTTGTGTAGCTAGTAAGTATGCAAGGCATATAGACCTAGAACGAATTGTGAGGATGGCACAAGTTTTGATATATGTGCTGTCAAACTTGCAATAAAGAATGCACTGTTGTTCTACTTACTTTTTTATGAAAACACTGTTTTATGGATGGAAGCACAAAAGTAACTGGAATGCCAATGCATTTTGTCAGACATATTAAAGATTAAAATATTCAAACTAGTGTAGTCCTCAGAATTCGTTTCAAGTTGATATGCCTTGCAAACTCAACGGCTATAATTCGTTGATTGGAATACATGCTGTAAATTAATTAACCAAAAAGTTAATTAGCAGAGCTTTGCTAATTACTAAATTTAGCATTTTGATTTCTTGAAGTAATGGCCATCTCATTGAGTAATATAAATCAAGGGTTAGAAATATGTTATCAGCCCAAGCAATATTTAAGAATTTGGTGCAGCTAAAGAAAAATACCCTGTATGTATTAATATACCTGATGCTGACACATCTGTTTGTTACCATGAGAAATTGCTGCTTGTTTAAAGGGGTTCTGCAAAACTCCTTTAACATGGGGTCTCTACATTTGTGTGTGGTTCACCACACCTCAGCTGACGATTCTGTGATGCTAAAGTGCACCCTGCACAATGATCCTCGATTGCAGCGTAGTGTAGGCTAGATGGCACGGCGCAGGGAGCATCAGTGCCTACTGGTGGGACAAGGTGGTGCTGCCAAGGTGCGCATCATCTTGCAGATGACACTTGCTAGGGTGATGTTTGCTGGTGCATATTGGAAGTTCCCTGAGTGTATGTAAGAGCTCCCTGCTTTTTTACACAGTGTTTCTATATTGTAACTGGAATAGTCTGGAACATCCCATCAGGATGCTTTGCAGCTGGTGTTATGACAGTATGGAGACATAAAGCATGTACCATTTGGGAGCAGGCATAGCACACACACACAGACATGCACGCACATGTTCACACGTGTTTATGCACAAACTAGAAAGTTGTTCACAGAAAAATTGGCTGCACAGCAGTGTTGCAAACCATTTTCCTTTTTTTTTTCCCAAGAAAAACCTTTGAGACCCCATGTGGCATTTAATTTTACCCAATGTTTGACCTTACACCAAATTTAGTTCACCTGCATTACTCTGCAAGCTGTTTTGCCATGAAAGTGAACAATACAGCACGAAACATCAAAATGTGCTGATTAAATTATCTTTCCATCGGAACAAATTCGGTCTATTCAATAAGGGGGCATTGATTTTATGAGTTACTCACAGCTGCAAAAATATCTTGAAATTAATAATTTAATTTTGAGGAATATTTGTAAATGAAAATTTAGAACCAGTGGCACTGCCTTGTCCTTATGTGGCATCTGAAATATTTATTCTGAATTGCATTTTTACATTCACATTAATATCTGTATTGGTTGCGGCAGAATACTATTGTTTGCATCAAGAATAATAGAAGACTCATGTGGATCACAGATGTAACAGCATTTTGTTGTCATTAATTGCAGGAATGTCTGAGCCATTGAGATAACATCTATTCCAGTTCGATTGCTACATTTAGTTGTGAAAGGAAAGTATTGTCCAAGATTGATGTTTTGTGGTACGTTCTCAAAGCCATTATTTTCGTGACATTGGAAAAAAAAAACTTCAAGAAGCTCTACATCTGTATCAAGATGTAGAGCTACGACACTACAGAGCACTCAAATGAAGACTTTGCTTGGAGGGTGATAACCGTATAGTTGGAAACACTGCCACCTGCACCATTAGGTTAAGCAGATGATGCAGCCTGTATGTTGGCGTTTGACTAAAAAGTGCATGCTATGCGCTGTGCTGGCACTGTTGGCACTGCCTCAATTTTTCTAGCATTCATATCATGAGTCATGCTTGAACCATGCAGACCTTTGGTGAATAAGTCATGCCATACCATGTACAGCAGAATGCTGTAAGGAACACCTGAACGAAATATTACTAATTTGCATGCAACAGTGAATTTAAAATGTCACAGTGACGATCACTTATGCTTTTTTTGTGGCTTCTTTTATTATCGCCACCCTTCAAATGTCCCAGCGGTGCTGTGGGGATGTTCTATGACTTTTGATTGTTTGTATTTATTTGAGCACTCTGGCGCATTGAGACTGTTGTTTCCTGTGCTTTTGTCATTTATTTATTTATTTACAAAATACTGCAGGCCCATGCGGGCCCAAGTAGGAGTGGTAAAATTACTAAAAGTAATCATACATGTATTCAGAAGAAAAACAAAACACTCACAACTCTATTGCAAAATTAACAGATAAAAATTAATCAGATCAATTCAGTAAGTGCTGTTTAACAATGATAATGGTAGTGCATTCCATTCTTCACTTGTATGGGGGGTAAAGGAAAATTTGAAGGCATTAGTTCCTGTTAAAGAGTTAAAGATTCAGAGTGGTGATGTCTGGTTTGTCTTGTGGTAATGGTCCAGCATATGGAGCAGGATGGATCAAGAGTTTATTTTTGAGTAGAAAAAGAAATTCAGTTCTTAGAATTTTCAGCTGTAACTGTAATGTCTGTATACGATGATCTTGATAGTTGTTGGTGAGTCAATTATACGGTACTTGGAAAAAAATAAACCTAACTGCTTTCCGCTGAATCATTTCCCGTGCATTAATATTGTGTTTATTATGTGGACCCCAGACGGGGGGTGTCTGTGTATTCCATTTTTGGCCTAATGAGTGATCTGTATGCATGAAGTTTAGCTTTGGACTTGTGCTTGGGGGGCTGTGGGTGGAAAAATAATTTTTGCAAGGTAACTAGTTTTTTGCTATTAGTTTTCTTCAAAGCTGTTGTTTATGACAAACCAGTGGAGCCTTTCCTCGTTGCTCAAGGGCTCCTTGAATTAACATTCTGCTCAGCTCCATCAACTGATTGAATTGGCAGCCATTGAAGCTGTCCACGTAGCAGTGCCCACATAGCAGTGCCCAAATGTGCAGAATGATGCACATTTGCTAAAGGAGGACTTGGGCATGGTAGGTGTTTTCGTGCAAGGACCAGCCTGGGAGTGAACGCACCCTCTTTAAAAATTCCAGGTAGAAGATGGCACTGTTGCAGGGTCTCGGGAAAAAAACAACTGTTGAGATAAAGAATGGACTGAATGTGGCCATACTGAGTATAAGAGGGTAAATGATAGCAGTATTTTCATGTAGCTTTGGGATTTTAGATATCTTTAGTTGTGACAAATGACTATGGCTTCTATGTGCATAGTTATTATGAGTTTCAGACTGCTGTTTTCAGTGAACAACTTAGAATTATTTGCTGGAGTGTTTTACTTTTTTTACTTATCTCTTTGCTAGCTACCAAAAAGATTGTATGCAGGCTGGTTAGGATTGGGGCCACTAAAATTAAGACAGAACTCCTATTGTTTTTCTTTCAATTTTTCATGTCTGGTACTGGTCATTTTGTTAGATTTTAAATATGAGATATTTATATTGGACCATGAGTCTAGTCCTAGCACAGCGCCTTGTATAGGTTTGGTATCACTGAGTTAAAACCAGCTGTGTGCAAATGCATTGTGGTGTCATGGCCATGCAGTACATTGGAATGGGATTCTTGGTCTGTCATAACTCTATATTTGGTATTTCATACTGTGCAAGTGCATGACATTTCTCATAGGGGGCTAAATTCACAAATCCATTTTCAACTGAATTCTTCTCATTTACAGTGCAGCCTTTCATGACACTTTGCCACTGGTTTCTATTTTTAAAAAGAAATTAAAGAAAATAAGTTCAGTAAGAATTTGATAAAGTCATTCAAATTATTTGTAGTTTCATGTCTGTACTATGTTGCTGTAACAGACAGCAAGTGGGACTGCACTGTAGCATCTGTAGGGCTTCGATGTTTTAAGCATTTTCTGTTGTGTGTATTTTGTAACTGTAGATAGTAGCATGTTTTCTATGGGCTGTATTACAGTTTTGTATCAGTGGGCTAGTCTTGTAGACAAGTAGCCCCTACTTAATTTGGTCAGAAAATTACTTTAGTACATACTACAGTTAAACCGGGATATAACAAACTATCTTAACTTTCTTTAGCCCCTTGTCCATAGAACACCATGTACTTAGAACCTCAATACAGTCAAACGCCTTTAAGATGAAGCTTTAGCTCGGGCCCAACTTCGACGCAGCCTATTCAAATACATGTAAAACATAAAGATGCTTTTCTGAAATAACCTCTGGACCGATTTTAATGAAATTAATTGCATTTGAGAGAGAAAGTTAAATTCTAGTGACTGCTGGAAGTGGAATTTCGATTTAGGGCCTGAATTTTATTGAAAGAATTTTCAGAAATTTGAAAGTTCGAAAAACATAGAAACACAAAGTTCACAAATTAATAGCTCTCTGTCAAGAACAGATATTGCGGTTCTGTGAATGGCATCCATTAGATTACTCAAAGCGGACAAATTCTACATGTCAATTTATGTATTACGTGAATTTGTTGCGTTGTGTACAAGGGTTCTGCAAAAGCTGTATTTACACATTGCTAAATTTTTTTGAGATTCATGTGTAACATATGAATTTCGTCCGCTTTAGATGTGCTATCAGATGCAATTCACAGAAGCATGATATGATTTTTGCTTGCTGAGTTACAGAGTTGTTAACTAGATAGTTTCGTTTTCTGAAAATGTTCTATTTTTGCCAATTAAAAAAAAATTGACGACCGAAATCGAAAATTCGAAACCATCCGTCACTAGATTTTAAGTGCCTCTTTTAAACTTGACAAACCACGTCAAATTCCGTGCAGTGGTTGCCGAGTAAAACGAATTCTCCTTTTACATATGTTTAGGTAGGAGCACCTGAGCTAAATCGTCACTTACAGCGCATACATAGACGGACAAAAAACGACGACGAAGACAAGCGATTGTCTTCGTCATCGTTTTTTGTCCCTCGTCCATGTATGCGCTGTAAGTGACGATTGATACCATGGAATACCAACTAGCCCGTACCCAAACCTTGCCTGAGCTAAAGCTTCTGCTTAAATGAAGTGCTTGGGACCTCCAAAATTCTTCATTATACAGGTTGTTTTTGCTGTGAAGCTCACACACCATACCACTCACAATAGCAGGGAAGAAGTTTGGGCGTGTTGGTGGGATGCATTCAGACCGGGATACATAGCGCAAAAATTACACAGGGACAAGCAGAACACAGGACGAGCGCTAACGAACGACGAACGCGTTGTGTTCGTTGTTGTGTAGCGCTCGTCCTGTGTTCTGCTTGTCCCTGTGCAATTTTTGCGCTATGTATCCCGGTCTGAATGCACTCACAATAGAGCTGGTGAAGCATATTTACCAACAGAAGACTTTATTTAACATGAATTTAAGAGCGACAAAGTGAAAGAAGTCATTACTTTTTGTGACACTGTGTCTGGCGGAATGTGCAACTGCAGCCAAACATATTGCCTCAACGTTTACGGCATGCTCCGCGGTTGAATGTGGTCGTGACGCAACGTAAAGCTGCATAGTATCAAATCCTGCTCCGACCTCCCTTGCTGTCAAAATTCTTGGTTCATTTATTGGCTCTTGATCACTATTGCTTTCATTGACAGTGATGTCCTTTCTGCCCCAGATGGCTTTGAAGACATTGTCAGTTGCTAGTTACAATTGCATCATCATGTTGTGGTCAAATGAAACTTATTCGTCAGCCACCGCACCCACTGCGAAGTTGCAAGCAGCGTATGACTTGAGTGATTCATGGAACAATGAAGCAGAAACGTAACACTTGCTGACATCAGCATGCACCTCAAGTGCGCCACTAGTTCTGCCATTAGCTTCAGTGCAGAGCACAGCCCAGCGGCATGCACATGCCGAGGGCATTGGTGGCACTACTACGTAGCGGTCATTGTGAATAAAGAAGTCGGCCATTGGAGACACCTAAGTTCCTTGATTGTTGTGTTCATATCATTCAAGGAACTTAGGTGTCTCCAATGGCCAAAATAAGCATATACAGTGCTAAAAAGCGGGCATGTCCTGTGCTACCGGGGCTTAGCGGAGAGAAGAGACCTAGGAGTCATATTCCTGATTAATAAGGATATAGCTGGTAACATACAGGAATTCTATAGCATTAACGAGAGGGTGGCAGGTCTTGTTGTGAAACTTAATAAGAGGTACAAAATGAAGGTTGTACAGGTCTATGCCCCTACATCCAGTCATGATGACCAGGAAGTCGAAAGCTTCTTTGAAGACGTGGAATCGGTGATGGGTAGAGTGAAAACAAAATACACTATACTGATGGGCGACTTCAATGCCAAGGTAGGCAAGAAGCAGGCTGGAGACAAGGCAGTAGGAGAATATGGCATAGACACTAGGAATAGCAGGGGAGAGTTATTAGTAGAGTTTGCGGAACAGAAATGCGGATAATGAATACCTTCTTCCGCAATCAGGATAGACGAAAGTGGACGTGGAGGAGCCCGAACAGCGAGACTAGAAATGAAATAGACTTCATACTCTGCGCTAACCCTGGCATCATACAAGATGTGGACGTGCTCTGCAAGGTGCGCTGCAGTGACTATAGGATGGTAAGAACTCGAATTAGCCTAGACCTGAGGAGGGAACGGAAGAAACTGTACATAAGAAGCCAATCAATGAGGTAGCGGTAAGACGGAAAATAGAGGAATTCCAGATCAAGCTACAGAACAGGCTTTAACTCAGGAAGAGGACCTTAGTGTTGAAGCAATGAACGACAATCTTGTGGGCATCATTAAGGAGTGTGCAATAGAAGTTGGTGATAATTCCGTTAGACAGGATACCAGTAAGCTATCGCAGGAGACGAAAGATCTGATCTAGAAACGCCAATGTATGAAAGCCTCTAACCTTACAGCTAGAATAGAGCTGGCAGAACTTTCGAAGTTAATCAACAAGTGTAAGACAGCTGACATAAGGAAGTATAATATGGATAGAATTGAACATGCCCTCAGGAATGGAGGAAGCCTAAAAGCAGTGAAGAAGAAACTAGAAATAGGCAAGAATTAGATGTATGCGTTAAGAGACAAAGCCGGCAATATCATTACTAATATGGATGAGATCGTTCAAGTGGCATACAGCACCAGTGGCACCCACGACAATAATGGAAGAGAGAATAGTCTAGAGGAATTTGAAATCCCACAAGTAACGCCGGAAGAAGTAGAGAAAGCCTTGGCAGCTATGAAAAGGGGGAAGGCAGCTGGGGAGGATCAGGTAACAGCAGATTTGTTGAAGGATGGTGGGCAGATAGTTCTAGAGAAACTGGCCACCCTGTATACGCAATGCCTCATGACTTCAAGCGTACCGGAATCTTGGAAGAACGCTAACATAATCCTAATCCATAAGAAAGGGGATGCCAAAGACTTGAAAAATTATAGACCGATCAGCGTACTGTCCGTTGCCTACAAAGTATTTACTAAGGTAATTGCAAATAGAATCAGGAACACTTTAGACTTCCGTCAACCAAAGGACCAGGCAGGATTCCGTAAAGGCTACTCAACAATAGACCATATTCACACTATCAATCAGGTGATAGAGAAATGTACGGAATATAACCAACCCCTGTATATAGCTTTCATTGATTACGAGAAAGCATTTGATTCAGTCGAAACCTTAGCAGTCATGGAGGCATTGCGGAATCAGGGTATAGACGAGCCGTATGTAAATATACTGAAAGATATCTATAGCCTCTCCACAGCCACCGTAGTCCTCCATAAAGAAAGCAACAAAATCCCAATAAAGAAAGGCATCAGGCAGGGAGATACGATCTCTCCAATGCTATTCACAGCATGTTTACAGGAGGTATTCAGAGACCTGGATTGGGAAGAATTGGGGATAAGAGTTAATGGAGAATACCTTAGTAACTTGCGATTCGCTGATGATATTGCCTTGCTTAGTAACTCGGGGGACCAACTGCAATGCATGCTCACTGACCTGGAGAGGCAAAGCCGAAGGGTGGGTCTAAAAATTAATCTGCAGAAAACTAAAGTAATGTTTAACAGTCTCGGAAGAGAAGAGCAGTTTACGATAGGTAGTGAGGCACTGGAAGTGCTAAGGGAATACATCTACTTAGGGCAGGTAGTGACTGCGGATCCAGATCATGAGACTGAAATAATCAAAAGAATAAAAATGGGCTGGGGTGCGTTTGGCAGGCATTCTAGATCATGAACAGCAGGTTGCCATTATCGCTCAAGAGAAAAGTATAGAACAGCTGTGTCTTACCAGTACTCACGTACGGGGCAGAAACCTGGAGGCTTACGAAAAGAGTTCTACTTAAATTGAGAACGACGCAACGAGCTATGGAAAGAAGAATGATAGGTGTAACGTTAAAGGGAAGCTGAAGAGTCTGTCGAATTCAATAAGACGCTCATATACGGATGCGGGAACCTTATAAACCATTAAGGTAAAATTTGGGGGGGATTTTTCACTTAGGAGCGACGCAATCGTCGGTTAAAATTGCACTGTAGCTCCGCCCCCCGTCGAGCGCCGCGCGCTGCTGCTGACGCTGACGATGCGAGCGGAGACCGGAAACCGCGGCGTAGTGACGTCAACACTGGTGTTCCGCTCCTTCGCAGTCTCCGCGACCGTGCCTGACCGGGCTTATTTCTGAGTGCGTGCCGTCCTAATCTGCTTCGCTCGACCCTACATTTCCTTGTTTGTGTGTATATAGGAGTGGTAGTTGATGTGCGCAGCATCAATTGAACTTGTAGGCCGATCATGCTGCCGTTCTGTGCAGCCTACGCTTGCACGAACACCAGCGGCCGCGACGATGTTTCGATGTTCCATTAGTTCCTGCAAGACAAGAAGCTTTCAGCTAAGTGGGAGGCTGCTGTGAAGCGAAACAACTTCAAGCGCTCAAAAACAACAGTGTTGTGCTCTAACCACTTCCGTGACGATTACTACTGGAGTTTATCAATAATGCGTGCTTTGGGTTCATCTAAAAAAAAAAAAAAAAGGCACCCTGAACGGAAGGTGCGTGTTTATCTCCCACCCTTGACGCAGGTTTCATCGCCAAGTGCTGCGAATTTTCTATTCGCACATGTGTTGTGAAACAGCCTGCATGCAGATACCATAACGCAGTGCAAGCGTAAAGTTTACATGTGTTGGAAAGCCTGCTTACGCCAGGACGCTGCGCTCCCCCTTCTCTCGCACGCATAGAGAAACCGACCATCTCACGTAGCTGACGGAATTCGCCGGTTACGAGTAGCGTGCGGATGGCGTGCTGATGAAGGTTCTATACTACACGTGCTACAACAGCCGGTAAACTTTTCCCGCGTTTAAACCATCTGTGTAGATTGCCGACAGCTTTGGGGCAGCGCACAAATGCCGAAGATTGCATCACTGCTTACGTTCTACGAGGAGGCATGCAGGAACATAACACTACAGTTGTTTGCCCGGAAACGTACCCACTGGAACGCTGAATGCAGCTTAGCAAAAAACATACTCGCCAAAGAACACTTCCAACACAAGGAGATGCTAACACTTCGCCTTCGTTCACGTGGAAAGCAGTGCTTGCACCAGCATTTTTTGCTTCTTGGAGAGGCCGGCTCTTCGCACTCGGCTCGTCCATGTAGGGAGTAAAGTATAAACCCCTTACAAGGGATCTTGCATGCGACAGCGACAGCGCGACAAGCGAGGCGGTGTCTGTCGCGTTCACTCGTCGCTTGCAAGCCGAACTCCACACAAGCAACGGCTTTGAGCGATGACTTCCCGGTATGAGGGCAGCAATATATGCGCCGAAGCTAGCGTGACGGATGCTTTATCAATTTAAGTTGATGTATTTTACTGAAGAAGGAGCATAAAATATTTCTGAAGGTCTTGCACTAGGTTCTTATTTTTTCATGTGTAAAATTCAATAGTTTGCTCATTCTGTGCGACAAACAGTAGTATTTGAGTTATATACATCCAGTTTCGGCTTCGCACTATTGGCTAGTCGCTCATAGCATTTGCGGGCGACGAGCGACGAGTTCTAGATTTCTAGAAACGAGCGATCGAGCGACAACACCGAGCGATCTGTTCAAGCGACGGTCCGTTTTGTCGCTCGAAGCCATCGTCCGTCCCCGTCGCGCGCAAAATCGCTCTCGTGGAGTTTGGACTTAACGCCGAACCGGCCGAACTCCTCAGGGAAACGCAAGTTCTCGAAATTTTCCATGACCGTCTCAGCAAAACACCGCCAAACTACCTTGAACCGTGCTTCGTGTGTAGCGGCAGCAGTCGGTCCGGACGAACGCCATTGTTGACGTCACGAGGCGCCCGACGAATCACAGGCGAAAACGAGGCGTGCAAGCTGGGCGTGTCTGCTGCTGCACTTTTCGTCGAAATAAAATATGTTTGCGCTTTCTTTCGCTCAATTTCGATGCGATATTCGAATTCAGAGGGTTGAAAACCACGACGTACTGCTCTTCACTCATTTTTTCTGGAAAAGCTTTCAGCTTCCCTTTAAGGGATAAGAAAAGAGCAGATTGGGTGAGGGAACAAATGCGAGTTAATGATATCTTAGTTGAAATCAAGAAAAAGAAATGGGGGCATGGGCTGGACATGTAATGAGGAGGGAAGATAACCGATTGTCATTAAGGGTTACGGACTAGATTCCAAGGGAAGGGAAGCGTAGCAGAGGGCGGCAGAAAGTTAGGTGGGCGGATGAGATTAAGAAGTTTGCAGGGACAACATGGCCACAATTAGTACATGACCGGGGTAGTTGGAGAAGTATGGGAGAGGCCTTTGCCCTGCAGTGGGCGTAATCAGGCTGATGATGATGATGAAGAAGAAGTTCCTTCATTGTACAGGCAAATTTGTTGTTGTGGTCTTTGTCGTAAAGGCGTTCACAATATACATGAGAGAGAGGGATTCAAGCGGGACATAACTTTCGTTATGCAGCTTATGCATTGTAGAGGCATTCGACCGTACAGCGAAGTGTATTTATACACGATTTCAGTATAACAGAATTTCACTTCCGTCCCGAAGGGATATCGAGACAATAAATGGAAACTACCCAGGACACAGATACTCAAGCTATTGAATTATGAGCGTCTACTTGTGAATGCACCTCTCCAATCACACGCATGACCAAGAGGACGGCTGAAGCGGAGCAGCGTCATGTTCCATGCAAATGCAAAATGTGATAAGATCCTATTGGGTGCGAGTGAAAGCTTGTGAGGGTGAGCCAAGAAGGATGATAGCTTGATAAGTGCTGTCTTCCTGCACAAGCAAGAGGAAAGGGGGGGGAAGGGACCAAGCTGGCGGTAATGTGGTGAAGCGTGAGGGGAGGTGAGGGGAAAGAGGCGGGCAGGTTGGGGGCAGGTTGGCGTGCTTCTCCTTTTCAAGCGCTGCTGTGGCTGTGCATTGCTGTCAGTGAGTGCATGTGTAGCCTGCGCGCCCTATTTTAGAGATCTGATCTGTGTGCAAAGAGTGGGCATACTGAGATGGCGTGTCATAATGCGTGCTGTCCTCAGGGGCGTTTAACTGGAGATGTGTTGAAGCAAGAGGCACATGAAGAATTGTCTCCCTGCCGCAGGCGATTTTCATGATAGCGTCGTCCCACTGTGGGCAACACTATCAGCTGGCCAGGCGAAGTGGACACGACACCTTTGCTAGGCTTGCTTTGTACTGCAGATGTGACGACATCGTTGACACAGCAAGAAACCGTGTCTTTCATTGTCGATTCTAAAATTCAAGAAAATGACTTTTTTCTCATTATAACATCATCTTTCCAATTGCCTGATAATTAGAAAAATTTTACTGCCCCTTCCATGTAAGAAAAATTCATAGGCGACTGTATTTATTTGCATAAAAGATTGTATTTCAACAATATTTTAGTGTAATGAAGCACCTTGTTGATTTTACTGACTTCGTTATATTGAGGTTTAACTGTATAGGGATAAACTGCCACTTTTTGTTAAAATTTTTTACTTGGTTAAGTTACAAGCACATTGTATTGCCACATACAATGTGCTTCCAGTGTAACAATCTTACTTCTTTGTATACTTGATTGCTTGCCGCATACATTTTGTTCTTTTTCTCGTTTCTACATTGTTGCACTGTAGTTTCATGATGTTCCATCCCCTGAGCAATGTATGGGTAGGGGGGCCTTTGTCAGGCAGTTGCGTCTGCCTTTAGCCCCTATATCCCAGAAAATGTATTGTCTAAATAAAGCATTCAAACAAAAAAACATTGTACAGTTGTAACTGTTCTAGATAAGTTTTTCATGCATGTGAAGCTTTACGTTGTAGCTGTTGCTGATGTTCTTATTTGCCCTTTTTTCTTTTAGAACAATGCCAGCCATTCTGGCAAGTTGTCCAATGGCCTAGGCAGAAGCAAGGCTCACATTCACAATTGTAAGATCCCACATGATCCATTTGCCAGCGATGAGGAAGCTGTGAGTTCAAGTACTGGAGAGGGCAGCACTTTCTTGGATGCCTTCATACCACCTCTACGAGATTTTCATGGTGGCAACCATCCATTCCGTGATGAGGTGCTCTTCCCACCGCCTCCTCTGCCGAGGCCAAGGCCTGGGAGGCCCCCAAAAAAGCGCACGCTCCCAGTGCCACTCAAGCCAACCAAGCTCAAGTTGCGTGGTTCCCAACGGAGATTGATTTTTGGTGCTGCTGACACAGACTCGGAAGACTGTAGCAGTATGAGCAGCACCTGTACAACCAGTACTGGTAGTGCAACCAGCTCTAGCACCTCATCCAGCTCTGGTGCTACTAGCAGCACTAGCACCACAACCAGCACTGGCAGCTCAGATGTAGACTGCAACATCTCAGGCCGAGGATCACTGCGGTGGAAGGAGTTGCTTCGCAGTAGTGAGGCTGTCAGTGGTGAAAAGAGCCACTTCAGTGTACTGGCCAGACGCATTTCCATGGACGGAAAAGTGCAGTACCTCATAGACTGGGACAGTTGTGGGAGCAGAACATGATGGAAGGACGATCACATGACACTCTTCAGGACTTTCTTTCTTGACTGTGTGTTTGCTGGTGTGTGTGTGTGTGCGTGTGTGATACTTTCACGTGGTGGTGCATTGTGAAACTGGCCAAGAATTCCAAGGAGCTGGTTTGTTGAAGCACCGTTGTACAGGCAGCTGCTATGGACTGCTTGAGTTTTTCTTTTTCTTCTCTGTCTTCTTGAATGTTGCATTTTTTTAATGAGTTGTTAGATCTGCACATATATGTGAAAACAAGCCCTTAAAAAAATGAAATATGCAGAACTCATTGGTGAGGAGGTGCCCTCTGCTATTTCTCGGAACATATGGCAACAATTTGAAGTGGAGGTTGAGCATGTTTTATCACTCACGTTGCCTTTTCAAAGACTTCATATTGATTCCAGAGTTGTCTGTGTTTGGTATGTATCTGGTGACAGCAATGTAATGTGAACTGAATTTGGCTCTCTCTACAACTGCCAACATAAATAGAGGTTGCATTGTTTCTGCAAGTGCTAGCAACAGACACGCCAAGCAAGGTCTGCCAGCTATGGTATAGTTACGTGAACAACATTTTGTACATCATTTTCTACAGCTAGTTCCTAGATAAATTACAGGTTTGTAATAAAGACATATGAATCTACCAATTTTCTAATGTCTGCACAACTTAATACGTATTACCTGAGAAGACTTATTTCTCCTCAGTGTGATACAGGACCTGCCATGCTTTCTGGTATGTGAGCCAACCGCAACGTTAATGTCAATCAGTTAATGCTCGTGAGGCACCATATGTGTTTTACATCTGCTGAAACACTGCCATTTTGCTTTCTAGGGTTTATACATTTCTCCTAGTCTTATTTGCTTTTCTGGGGGAGGGGAAGGGAAACGAGTCATTGGCTAGCTTTCTTTTTTTTTTTTTTCAACTTGCTCTCCCAACACTTACTTTTTATTATTTTTTATCTTGCAGTGATTATTGATTTTTTTTTATTGCATATGTTTTTGTTCACATGCATGTGCTTGCTTATAATAGTTTCATATAGGATAATGCCAATTGGATGAACTTGACACTGTCGACAGTGTAGCAGTTAAAGGTTCAGTGAATTTCACAGTGTGGATTTAAAACCTCCTTCAGACTTCAGCACTTAGCCTAAAATGCCTTCTCTGCATTTCAGTATCTTACAGTGCACTTTTGTTTTTGGCTGTGGTACAATGTACTTAAGTGCTTTTCATTCGGTAGTGGGCCTTGCTAGCACTGCACATTAAGTATGAACCAAAGAGTAATGGACTCCATCAGATGTTTCTGGGTGTTTGCATCAAAGTGCTGTTATAGTGAAATAAAGTTATATTTACGAGTTGCTTGGCCTCTAATATTCTCATGAGGTGTCTTGATTGTTTTCACTGTGCTAGTGAGGGACTTGTTGTCTGGCTTGTCACTCTGATCATTATGGTGTGTGGTCAGCTTGATTATATTGAAAGAACCATTAAAGCCCACATAAACAAAACATTATTGTGGAACATAATTTTGTCAGTGCAGACGTTTCTTACCAGCTTAAAAATACTTCGTTTGTGCACACATTGACTCTGTATTTGCCGGAAGCAGATCTTTCCAGCAGGTAGATGGCATTGAGCATGTAACCTGTTGTCAAGTGACTTGGTATCATGGGTATCCACATAGTCTTCAGGTTTCATTGTGCTGGCAAGTTTCACTCTAGTTTTTGAATAAGTTTCATTCAGTGCATGCCGTAACACAAACAATTGTACCAGCATACATATATTTATAGTGCTCTCGGAATGTAACACATCAATTTGGGGCTACCTAATGTGCATACATCTATTTCAGCTGTTGGCTGTTCACTTAGATCAGTGTCTGTATCAGGTGTAGTGACCAGATTTGTAGCAACATGACATGGTACTCTTGAGTAATTGCACGTATAGAGCGTTCTTAAAGTTTCCTTGTTGCATTTCATTCCGTGAGCACTGTACTATCAGTATAAATTCAAAGGCAAACAAGTTGAAAACAACCAGACTGTCTCCTTGGGTTTTCAGGTTCGCCTGCATTCGTTAGTTGCATAATTTAGGCTCCAAAACGTACATCTGGGACTACACCATGCCTACAAACTAGCTGCTGAGTGTGTGCATGTCACACTCTATGTTCAACAGGCATTCTGATCAGTTTTTTTCCTGCTCACATTCCAATTTCCACTGATGTTATGTGTAGCACACAACCATACCATAATTTAGTTGGCACAGTGGCCATCCATTGGAAATATTCCTAGGAACAGTGCTTGCTCCTTTTGTTTGTGTTTAGGATACTCTGCTTACCGCAGCTTTGCCACTTGATCTTACAAAATCCAATGTGTTTGTAGTTATTGGTTCCTCGTGCCTTTGTTAAAATAGCCAGAAAGTAACCACCCAGTGCTGACACCATTGTGTTTATGTTGCTAAAACAAAATGCTGCCTCACTGTGTGTGCTGGCAGACATTTAGATGCTTTCATCATATTGGCATCATTTATTTTCTGAAGCGTACGCTTCAAAGTTAGTTTCAATAAGCGAATATTATGCATGGTAGAGAATATAGTGGCACACACAGCAGGGTGATTTCACATAAGATCAAACAAAGTGTGGCTGGCTGACACTTTTAGGCTTGCTCATTAATTGTTGCTTAATGATGGGGATTGA
The DNA here is from genome assembly GCF_050947875.1 of Dermacentor variabilis. Lineage (NCBI taxonomy): Eukaryota > Metazoa > Arthropoda > Arachnida > Ixodida > Ixodidae > Dermacentor > Dermacentor variabilis. The sequence goes on along the minus strand of NC_134568.1, from coordinate 148,487,371 downwards.
TAAGCTCACACAAATTCTAAGAAAAACAAAGTGAATTTGAATTTTGAATATGAGAAACAGATTGGAAGTGCTTGTGCACATTGCAGCCAAGATTGATAGCCCATACCTTGATAATATTTTGTTGGCACCCTTGAAAGCTTTCTTAGAAAATCTATGCATGTAGCACATTGCAACAACTATCATTTTAAATGCTCTTTTTTTTTTAGAGTCTAAACTTTGTCTAAGCAGAACTCTTGCGAACTTGGCATATTTTTATTATGACAAGAAGGTAGAATTTTGAAACTTGCCCTCTATATTAAAAATTAGGGCTCCATTGGTTGGCATAAGTTTTAATCGTATATTTCATACAAGTACCTAATAAGCTGCAAGCATCCGAATTTCAAGAAAATGTTGGGAACTTTCGAAGCCTATTATCGAAAAAGCCTACTTTTTATTTTCTGAAGACCTCCCAGATGTTGGGCTGTGCACGACTTCACAATCACCATAAACACGTTACATAATATAGCTGGGGCAGAGGATATTGAACATCAAATACGGCGCTCTTGAAAGCCTGGGCATGCGATTATACTGCAAGGAGACGGCACATCTGGCGCACATAAGTCTTATTTTGCTAAGTGTGATGCAGTAAATAGCTCTTACATTAAAAAAACAATTATGTAACCCCAAATACTTGCAATAACATAGCGCTCTTAACCATAAGTGTTTCGTTTCAATGCCAAGTTGCATTGCACAGCAATGGTTCTTGCCACCCTGGGTGGCATTTTGTATTGAAGAAAGGACTTGCTCTTAATCATCATCATCATCATCAGCCTATTTTATGTCCACTGCAGGACGAAGACCTCTCCCTGAGATCAATAATAATAATAATGCCTTTGTTTGTGTCACGTGTAGTGTACATGACACTGGAGGCCAGCAGTAAAAGCTGTCGTAAATGACAGCTTGACAAAGCCGCAGGCCCCCATGCACTTGACAGCAGTATAGCGGCATTGCTTACATCAGAAAAAAGAAACATGCACAGTACAGTACACAATACACCCTGATAAATGAATTCCATTTTCCAGAAATGGATAGAAACAAAATTATCGCGAATAAGGCAGAAAGCAATGACAGAACAAATACTTTGAACCAATTAGAACAAAAATTCATACGAAGTTGGTCTACTAAGGTAAGAAAAAAAGACTAGTATTCACTACAATTCAAATTACAATATAATTCGAATATACAAGTCACAAATACAATTCACTCATCGGGTGGAAATAACATCCATACATATACAATAAAAATGGGTAATGGAAACATGGTCACTTGGAATAAGGACAAAGGACTTAATTAAAACAGAAGTAGGTTGAGAACAAGAATGGAACAAGGATTAAAAAAAACAGTAGCGTAATTGCAGATTGTCAGTGACAGTCAAAGACATGATCATTTGGACATCTAATATTTTCAGAGTTCTTTAAATGTATATATTTCCAGCTGTATATTTTCTCTGTTCAGTTTATTTATTAATCTCGGCAATTGATTTTCCAGTGTTTGAAGACCATATGTTGTGCGGTATGTTTTTACATTCCGGTATTCATTGTAAAGGGTGACATGGCTAGGGACGTCACCATGTAGGTTCGCTAACTGTTTTAAGAATGTGCCACAATTTTTTATTTCCTGTTTATAAAGCTTACTTAGTTGGTAATTGTATATCATCATAATAGGCATAACATATTTTGAAAATATTTGATGTGTGAAAACGACTGTGCACATTTTCTACTGTACAAAGAAACACTTTTTGATGTACATGGAGCTTTTGTATACTTCCCTTCATTGTAGACACCCACACTAATTGACGGTAGTTTAACCCTAAGGGAAACAGGGTGTTATAGATGACCAGCATAACCTTCCGTGACAGAATACTACAGTTGCGATATGTGAGGCCTATAACTTGAGAAAGTTTTGTTGCTAGATGGTTGATATGATGAACCCAGGATAAAGTTTGACGAAAAATTACTCCTAATGTTTTAAACGTAGAAACAATTTCGATCGAAATAGAGTATAAGGTTATATTTCTATTTATGGTTTTATTTCTTCCTTTTGCCCTGAACAATATGCATTTCATCTTGGACACATTGATCGTCAGGCAGTTTTTTTCAGTCCATTCTTCTAAAACAAGCAGTGTGGATTCTACGGAGTTCAATAATGCTTCAATATCTTTTCCTGTTGGGAAAATGCTTGTGTCGTCGGCGTATATAATAAATTGTGCTATAGGAGAAATGTTTGTAATATTTATATACATATTGAACAGAAATGGGCCTAAAATACTGCCCTGAGTTACACTGCTGGAAACCCGTAGTTGTTCGAAGATAAAGTCAGGTATTTTAACAATTTGTTTCCGATGTTCCAAGTAAAACTGTATTAAACTTAGTGCTTTGCCACGATAACCATACCGCTCAAATTTTTGAAATAATATTTCATGACTCACGAGGTCGGACGCCTTGAAAAAGTCCAGAAATAATCCAAGTACCAAATTACCTTGCTCAAGATGCGTTAAAATATGTTCCTTTAGTGTTAGAAGGGCAAATTTTGGACTTGGCCCTCGCCAAAAGCTATACTGAGAGTTAGTTATTATCTTGAGTTTCACTTGAAATTTGTTAAAGCGGCTTAATGTAATTTTCTGTAATGTTGCAAGGTATGCTTCTATGGCCAATGTGAAGGGCAGACTTCGTGAGTATATATTTGTGGTGGCAATCACTATTGCGGTGATTGTGTAGTTAAGATGGAACAGAACTGAAAGCTGGGCGAGTTGGTACTTATTCGTATTGATGCTTTTTGTTGTGCAAGAAACACATGTATGAAGGAAAGGACTAGACATGAGCACAATCTCTCGATTGCTAATTTTATTAAAGAACCCTACAAGCACTGAATTTTTGGTGTGCTTTTGTCTATCAAATAGACAAAAGGCGAAATTTTTTTATTTATTTATTTACAGAATACTGCAGGCCAACTTGTGACCGAGGCAGGAGGGAATTCGTTCATACAGTAATGCAATTAAATATGTTCAATGAACAGAAGTGCGTATGATATATGAAATACATTGAATCATATGAGGTACATTGAAGGATGATATAAGTACATAGAAAACACATTCTACAAGCATACAATGCAAGGGATTGAATTGAAAGGAGAGAAATATTTACAGTACCAGTTTACACAGTTTTTTTTTTTTTTTCATGCTAACACGCATGAAAGTACCCATGCGGTCACACATTTCTTTGAAATGCAGTTTTTCAATGGCATGTAATGTGTTATTGGACAGGAATACATCGGCCGGCAGAGAGTTCCATTCATTTATTGTTCTAGGAAAGAAGGAATATTTAAAGCAATTTGTACTCGTGAAAATAGGGGTTATCTTGTCGGGGTGATAATTTCTGGTAGCTCTAGCTGGTAGCGGCTGGAGACAGGGTGAATGACCAATTTGTAGTTCCCTTTTGCAAAGGCGGAAAAGCAATATTAGGCATTAGCAATAGCGTTATGTTAGTGTTAGCAATGTTAGGCGTCAGCAAGCAATAGCGATAAATGTAGTAAAACCTGATTAAATCAGTCGGGCTTGGTGTCTATTTTTTCTGCCCCATTTCAAAGGGGATTTCAGTGAACGTCACGTGAAATGTTTGTTTGATGATATTACCAGTTCAGAAATTGTGCTCGCGTCATGTAGTCCTTTTGTCAGAGTGTTTCGCGCATAACCTAAAGTATAGATATGTTAAGATGGAAAACTGAGCGAGTTGGTAGGCATTCATGTTGAAATATGTGCAGCACGAGGACAAAGAAGGTACACTGAACAAGCGCCGACTCTTAGCTGAGTTGGGAGTTAGTGCATATGTTGTGTACTTTCCTTGTGTTTTGTCCAACTGTGAGCACTGCACAAACTTGAACATGATTCTGTGGCTTGTGCTTGTCTGCTATGCATTCAGTTTGGGAGAGTACCTGCAGGGGTGGGAATGGTGCACCAATTGCATCATATTGATACAAATGCTGATTCCTGCACCACTGCGCCAAACACAGAAAGTTGACTAAAATTGCGCCATGCTGCGCCAGAACGGCTTCGGCAAGGTAAATATACCTGGTAGCAAAGCTTCCATAGGAGCCTATATATCCAAAACATGGCGGTTCATCGACGGTTCATCGACGGTTCATGGGGCTGAGCGCCATCTGTATGTGGAGGGAACACTTCTGGCAGAAGAAAAAATAATGTGACACCATATCCGTTGAAAACAGAAGTAACGTCATTTTGTTTTCCAAGGCGCGAAATTTGTTTTGTTGGCCTGCCTTTAGAGCTACATATTCAAATGCCCCGCCGTTCAACTTGATGGGCGTTTCGAGCTTTCAGCGCGGAAAGCGATGCAGGGAAAGGCCAGCCGTACAGTTGTCGAAATCGCACCCTTGCACAGAATATACTTTCTTTGGAGGCCGACGAAAGCTTTAGGTGTAGAGTGCTGATCCTATCGTCGGATCCCGTCGGCCAGCGCAGTCACATGAAAACAACTAAACAATTATTTGGTGGTCGTAATTCAGTACTTTTGACTCAACAGGTTAAAAAGCGATGAAGCTACCCTTGTCACCAAATTGAGACAAACTTCGACAAGCCAAAAAGCACGTATGAGGGGGGTGTATTTCAACAGGTGAACTTTACGAGCGTGCCTTTCTACACATTTCAAGAGCTGCAGCCAGGGCCGGTATAACGTAAAACTATTCCAATCTGTTTTTATTCCAAATCCACCATCACCCTTCGCTCATTGGCCCAAATTTTTGAGGCCACGCCCATTTTGCCTGCCTGTCAAGCAACGTCAGGAATGCTAAAAAACCGACATGTCAAAGTGACGTTTACACACTAATTATGCTTAGTTACGCCGAACAAACCCGGCAAAATATTGGAATTACTGGCGACTGCCCCGTTCCGTTTGGAATCGAAAATGGCTGCCTTCTTGATCGCGTTGGTGGCGGCGGCTCGTCAGCCCAGGCGCGGGAGGAAGGAGCTTGAGAATGCGTTTTACATGCCAGATGACCTGTTTCGGTGGCACTTTCGATCGCCTGAGAGAGAGAGAGAAATGGTTCTTGTGGGGAAGGAGAAAAGGCTAGCGCTATTTTCTGCAACCCATGCAGGAGCACGCCTCAGCGCCAGCAGGGTGGGGGGGATGGGGTTAAAAGAGAGAGAGGGTAGGAGGGAGAAAGGTAGAGGGTCGTAGAGATGGAACCGAAGTAGTGGCCGATCAGGAAGCCCGAGCTGGTGGGATGGCCGTTAGGCCATCCGTCTTTGTAGAAATGTCCTATAGTCTCGCCGAGAGCCCCGACGAGTCGAGGTACTCGATGACACTTAGGAAGGCTGTTAGCTGATTACGACAGGGGAAGAGGATATCTTCCTGTCGTGAACATGGGAGCCCCAGGCGGTGGAACTCTTGCAGAAGTCGACCGCGGTGCTGCAGGTGAGCAGGGCAGGCCAGCAGTAGGTGCTCCAGAGTTTCTGGTTCACCACAGGAGGCACAGGCTGGCGAGGTGGCTTTCCCAAAGCGGTGCCGACGGGCTGCCGTCCAGTAGCAGCCAACTCAAAGTCGGAGCAGCAACGAGGCATCCCTTCGTAGGAGGCCGTGCTGTGGAAGAGGCCGTGGAGGCCGGCCCAGGGATACCCGTTTGTCCAGGTGGCAGGCGATGATGTGCCAGCGCAGCCTGTGTCTCAAGAAGTCTGCGGCCGTTACAGCAGGGCTGAGGAGGACGCTTGAGTGGTGGGCACTTTTTGCCAGAGTGTCTGCCTCTTCATTGCCCGAGATCCCCACGTGTGCCGGTAGCCAATGCAGATATACTGAGCATCCTGCGTCCTGAAGGGCCGTCAGTCTTGAAGAGAGCATCGCTACCCCAAGGCTAGCCCTGTTAGGGTTCTGCAGGCAGAACATCGCCGCCTTGGAGTTGCAGAAGATGGCTGCCGGGGTCGCTGGTAGCTCCTCTGCAAGTAGGTCCACAGCAAGGTGGAGTGCTGCCAACTCTGCTGTGGTAGAACTTGCGTGCCCCAGGAGACGGCACAGCTTGCTCTTTCGTAGGGCCGGTGCAACGCAGATTGCTGCGGATGAGCCAGTATCATGGATCCATCGACGAAGATGTGAAGGTGGTCCCCAAGTCTCTCTTGGAGGAGAGAGACTGCCGTCTGCTGTAGTGCGCATGTTGGGGAATGGTTCTTCGAGACACCTGGCAGCTCCGTCGAGATAGGGATTGGTGGTCGATGTGGTGGGCGAGGCTGTACAGCGTTTGCAGACGTGTCCCCTATGACCTCCTTATAGAGGCCACACAGCCGTCCTATGTGTGATGGTGGCCGGGAGCGTAGGCGGGTTAGGAGTGCTTGACCATCTGCAGCATGGTGTAGGCGGATCAATGTGTCGTAGCCCCTGTTGTAGGAAGAGTAATGACAGGGGCAAGGCACCTGCCTCAGCCAAAGTGGCGGCCACTTGTGAGGTTCGGGGAACGCCAAGACAGAGCTGTACTGCTGACCGATGCTGCAGCTCCAGTTTCCGCAGGCGGGGTGGGGGTAGCGCCACAAGAGGGAGGGCATACAGTAGCCGTGAAGTGACTGCAGCTTCAAATAGCTGCAGGGCCCACCTGGTGGTACAGCCCTGTCCACGGGCAAGGAGCTGTGAGATAGCCTTGCGGACCCGAAGCGCCTGGGCGCACAGGGCCTTGGTAGCCGGCAACCTGTTCAGCCGATGGTCAATGCGCAGCCCCAGGTAGGTGACTGCTTTGTTCCATGGGATCTGGACGCCCTCCAACCGCAGCCGGCCAGCTGAGCGGTGGGCTGATGCTCTGGGGTGCAGTAGCAAGGCCTCGGTCTTCCTGGCCGAGATGGTAAGGCCGATGCTGCACAAGTAGGCAGCCGCAGTGTCCAGGGCTCTCTGTAGGGCCGCACGTGCCTTGCGGATGTGTTGCGGTGGTCCCCGCACCTATAGGGCGATGTCGTCCACGTATATTGAGGACTGCACGGGGTCGGGTGATGGTCGATTGGCAGGGCAGCAGGCAACCGTGCCATGGCCAGGTTGAAAAGGAAGGGGCTCACCACTGACCCCTGTGGCACGCCTGCAGCGACTGGACAGGGGGTGCTCTTCGATTGACCCACACGTACCCTGAGGGTGCGGTTGTGCAGGAACGACGAGAGGAACTCCCGCAGCTTGCCGCAGATGCCGAGGAGGTCCAGGCCCTGCTGGGCAACTGCGTGAGGGAGGCTGTCAAAGGCACCCTGTACGTCGATCAGCAAGAGCATCACGAGGTCCCTGCCGGCCTTGGCGTCCTCCACGGTGGACACCATGTCAGCTATGGAGTCCGCAGTGCACCGCGCCGCCGGAAGCCCGTCTGTTGGTCTGCCAGGAAGCCGCGAGCACGGGCCACCCAGTCCAGTCGTGCCAGAGCCATGGCCTCCATCACCTTGCAGGCAGCGGAGGTGAGAGAGACCGGTCGATAGGATGACAGTTCCCTAGCCGGTTTTCTGGCCTTGAGGATGGGTGCCACAATGGCTGTGCGCCATGCCTCTGGCACATGCCCTGATTGCCAGATCTCATTGAAGCACTCGAGCAGGCGCTGTTGCTCGCTGGTGCCCAGGTTACGGAGCATCTGTGGCGTTACACCGTCTGCTCCTGGTGCGCTGCGGCGTTTTCCTCGCCTCAGAGCCGCCTGGAGCTCATGCAGGGCAAGTGGCTCTTGGCAGAGGGCAGCGACCTGGCTGGACGTCCAAGCAGGGTGGATGCTGTGTAGACAGGTGGGTAGCTGGGCAGGGGGGTGTCCCACCGGTAAGATGGCTGCACTCTGTGGCACGGGAGGGACGAACCGGTCCGCCAGAAGTTCCGCGAGGGCCTCTTCGCTGATTCCTAGCGAGATGGCCACAGCGAGGACGGGTTGACGGCTCGTCCTCCTGCCGGTGAGTGACTTGAGTAGTCGCCAGGCTAGGAGGCCCCTTGAACGGTCCTTGGTGCTGGAGCACAGGCTCACCCAGCTCTGATTCCTCCTGCGCCGGAGCTGTCTTCTACAGCAAGCATCCACCCGTCTGTATTCAGTCCAGTGCTCTGCCTTCCCTCTCCGAATTGCTCTGCGCTCCGTGCGGCGCCTGGAGGAGCGGAGATTGAGTAGGCGGAGATCCGGGGCAGGGGTGTCCGGTGGCGCAGAGCACTGAACGGTAGCCGCTTGGGCGCACTCCGAATGGCATCTAGAAAGTCACAGCGATCGGCCGCCTCACTGCAGTGCTTCCTGAACAGAGACCAGTCTATGACGTGGAAAGTTCTGGTCTTTGGCTTCCTTCCATGTACAGCGGTGATCACAATGGGAGAGTGGTCCGAACCCCAAGTGTCCGGAGTTGTGTCCCAGGAGTAGGAGCACTGTTCTGTGGTGAGGGAGAGATAGATGGCTGAGTTCACCCCTCGGCGGACATAGGTGGGTCCTCCGCTGTTCAAGATCACCAGTCCGGCTCTGCTGATGGCATCGCGGATGCTTCGGCCTCGGCTGGAGCAGCGGCGACTTCCCCAGTCTGTGTGGTGGGCGTTGAAATCGCCACACAGGACTGCCTGCCTCCCGAGGCGTAAAGCCAGCTGGTCAAGGATGGAGGAGTCCCATGGCCTTCCCGGTCGTATGTATATGCTCGCCATGGTTGTGTCTTGGCTGCCGAGACGCACCGTGACAGCACAACACTCCAGAGGGCCTCCTACGACGTCGGCCACTGGAACCACAGCGTGCGCCAGATTGCACCGAACGTAGATGGCTGTCCGTGGCTTGCCGGGCTGGTGGGCGTCGTCCAGGCACGGCGCGTCCGTGCAGCCGCGTGTCGTGCAGGTGGTGGCGCCTGAGTAACCGGTGTATCCCGGGAGTGGCAGGTCCTCGGCCATCGCGTACACCTGCTGCAGTGCAAGCACGTCATAGTCGCTCTGCAGGATATGCAGGGAAAGGTCTGCGTGTCGCCGCCGCAGAGAGTTAGTGTTCCACTGGAGAACACTCGGGCGGCGGCGACCTTTCCTTGCTGTTGGCTGATCAGCCATGGTAGTTGGCTGGCTGATGGCAAGCCACTGCCTGCAGGCAGATAGTTTGGAGTGGGTGGGCAGCTGGCAGCATTGTGCTGACTGCTTCCATGATGAGCAGCAGGTTCGCTACCAGCTGATCCACGGTAGTCTGGGCAGGAGGCACGGCTGTGTCCTGTGTCTCCTCGCGGCGGGAGGCACGAGGGGCTGGTACCGGAGGCCTGGGTACCGGGCTGGGGCCCTTCAGCGCGCTGGCATAGGACCTCACCGGAGGTGAGGACTGCTGCGGCCGCTGCTCCTCGCGGACTGCTGCCCTGACAGCGCGCCTCGACAATGGCGAGGTGGAGGAAGCCATGATTGTGGCTACCTTGCGTTCTTCCTGCCACTTGGGGCAAGCAGGAGTGTCCGCCCTGTGGGAGCCCCTGCAGTTCCTGCAGCGTACGGCCTGACAGGAGATGTTCGCCGCGTGCCTTTTGCCACAGGAGATGCAGTCGGTCGGCCACTGACAGGACTCCAGGACGTGCCCAAAGCGGCCGCACTGTCGACACTGTACTGGGCGGGGCCTTGCTGGCCTCACCCTGAAGCCGAGCTTGCAGAGGTGTACGTGCTCCGGGGGGACCGGTCCCGCGAAACGTATGGTGACGGTGCTCCCGTCCATCGTTGCCGACAGCACAGGGATGCTGGACTCGATGGCTCCCAGTAGGTCCGTGTCTGCAGGCAGCCCGCTCACACCGTGCAGCAAGCCGGCGCTCTTGCCGTGCTCGGCCGGTAGTCGGGCAGTCACAGGAATCGCGTGCAGCTCGGTGAGCTTGAGCAACCCCTCTAGGCACTCCTGGGTGGTAGTGTCGGCGGCCATGATGTTGCGCCTGCGGTTGACGCGAACCGCTGATATACCGGGCTGCGAAGAGAGGGCCGCGGCAAGTGCGAGGCGCGGTGCTCCTCGGAAGGCTCCGCCAGGCGCCGCGGGACGGAAGAGCACCGTGCCGATGACCGCAGGGTCCACCGGGAGCGCAGCATTCTCCAGGGCCCGTGCACGCCGCCTGTCCCCCTTCGACAGCGCCAGAGTGAAGCCGTCTGGCGTTGGCTCACGGGCAGGTGGTGTCCCCCTCTGTACTGCCGCTGCAGGCGCGCTAGGGGTGATCGGGGTAGCAGGTTGGCGCCGCGAGTCGTCCGTTGCCTCGGGAAAGGAAGGCGAAACATCGGCAGGCTCCTTTCTCTGCTTCTGCTTCTTCTTCTTCTTCCCTTTTGGCTTCAGCAGCGGAGCAGTCTGGCGTGGCGGGGCCGCGTGTCACCAGGCTCAAACTGGCGTGGCGACAGTGGCGAAAGCGCGGCAGGCGCTCTCCGGGCGAGGCGAAAACCATCTTGTGCTGCGAGAGCCTCTTCTCGCGCACGGGTAGAAGGCCAAGGAACAGCGGAAAAAAGCGATGATCGTCCGAGTCGAAAGACAGCAAGCTCTGCGTTCTATACAGGAGACTCAGCGTCCCGCCTGAAGAAAGAAACTGTGCGGTGGCTGTGAGACGATGTGGCGGAGGAACTCAGAGGCGTGAAAACAACAGCGCTGTTGTTGGAGCGACAGAAGTGTTGTGCGCGTTGCGATTCTTCGCAACGGGCAGCTTTCAAGCTTCGGTAGGGAACGAGGAGACGATCTGCGTGACCCAGCCTGCGGTCAGCAAGTGTGTGCGACGCGTGGCGGAGGCAATCGTCCACGCCGGGGCCCGCAACAAGTGGGTCCACTTCCGAGGACATCGGAGGAGAAGGCGGCCGTGAAGGAAGGGTTCTTCGACGTTCCCATTCCCGGTGTCATCGGATGCGTGGACGGTAGCCTTACCGCTCTGTCATCGAAATTACTCTCCCACACCTAACAGCCGTTACGATGAGAACAAGGGACTTTACTTGGAGTGGAATATGCGTTCCGTAAACGTCTTGTAACAGCAACAACGGACACTCCCATTACCGACATAGAATCATGGTCATGCGATCTACAGTCTGATACCAAATCGGCCACCCGCACTATTACAACAGATGCCCCGACTGAGTGCACGGACAGCAAACTCGCCCTCCTTATCGAAGCCAAAACATCCTTCCTCTCTAGATGGAAAGGACAACGGCTCAATAGAAGGCTCAGAGGCAAGGTCGCACTTCTCAACAAGGAAATTTAAGCACACTGCCGCATTCTAAGTGAACAGCAATGGACAGAGCTCTGTAACTCTCTAGACGGGAAACTCCACCACCCCCGCTCGTGAAAAATCCTCAAACATTTGCTTGATAGCACCACCACCCGCTCATATTTTAGCTTTTATTCACAGAAAGCAAGACGCATAGCAAGGACCATGTTAAGAATACCTTATGTCAAAAGTACATCCCATCTGGGCCCCCTCAACCTCACGGGCCATACACGGGGACCTCCAACCCTGCCCTTGATGAAGATTTCAGCGTGGCAGAGATTCATGCTGCCCTGCACAAGCTGAACAGCCGTTCGGCGCCAGGCCCAGATAGTGTTACGAATAATACACTAAGAAATGTAGATGACCCCTAGGTGAAGCAACTTACCGAACACATCAACAACTGCTGGCGCCAAGGATCCACTCCTCCGACATGGAAAACGGCCAAAGTAATTCTCATCCCCAAACCCGGTAAGCCATTTAGCCTCGCCATTCTCCGGCCTATGTCGCTAACTTCATGTGTAGGTAAGGTCATGGAGCACGCACTCCTAACCCGTGTAAACACTCGTCTCGAAGACACATCTGTTCACCCCCACTCGATAATTGGCTTTAGAGAGCATCTTTCTACCCAAGGCGCTATGCTCCAACTTCAGAATCAAATCCAAGATGGCAAATCCCGTCACGCGAAGGCGGTCTTGGTCCTCAGCCTCGAGCGCACCTTCGATAACATATAAGGCACTCCACCATCCTCGAATGCATCGATCTCCTTGCTCAACCTTGGAGAACGTACCGTATACGTAAGAGACTTTCTATCCAATCGGAAGGCTTATCTCTCGGTCGGAGACATTCGGTCGGAAGAACTCTCCCTCGGCAGCACGGGCACACCGCAAGGCCCTGTCATTTCCCCAATACTGTTTAATCTGGTTATGCTCGGATTAGCACAAGAACTACAATAACTCGACGGCATTGAACACACCATATACGCCGACGACATTACAATCTGGGCTGCAAAGGGCAGTGACGGCCAAATCGAAACTGCCCTACGTGACGCCATTTACGTAGTAGAAAATTATCTTCAAGGCACAGGACTCCGCTGTTCCCCTGAAAAGTCGGAGCTTCTCCTATACCGCCCCACACTCTGTGGATATCCCCAACGGGGCTCCACGAATAAAACCAATACGAGGAAATCAAACTCCACCTGAGGGACGGCAGACCCATACCCGTGGCCCCTATAGCATCCGCGTTCTTGGTATGACCATAGAAGCCAATGGAGCCAACTCTACGGCTATCTCCAAGATCATTCGACAGACCGTTAATACATCCAGACTGCTGAAACGAGTGAACAACCGACGAGAGGGTATGAAGGAAGAAAGCCTCATCCGCTTTGTCCAATCTTTTATCATCTGTCACATTACTTACGTTGCGCCATTTCTCAACTGGTACGAAGCTGAAAAGACTAAACTGGACATCATCATCAGAGGAGCTTATATAAGCAGGCCTTAGGACTACCCGACCGCACCAGCACGGAACTTATACTACAATTAGGTATCCACAACACCACAGACGAGTTAATCGAAGCGCGACGTCGATCCCAACTGGAGCGGCTTACCCTCACGGAAATGGGCCGCAGAATTCTGACCAAGCTTGATACCACCTACCACCGTCAACATGGAGACAAATACCCAATCCCACGCGAGCTTATGCCAAGCTTATGCCAACACCGCAGGCGTCACCTTCGTCGACGCAGCTGAATACCAAGATGGACGTCGCTTTGCGGCGGTTACCACAGCAGGCGGCTTGCTCCGATCGACATGCTGCCAACATCGTTACCCAAAATGCCGAGACGGCCGAGGAAGTGGCCATCGCCCTGGCCACTCTTGACCCAGCCTGTCACACCATACTGAGCGATTCTCGCACAGCAATAAACAACTACATCAAGGGTCGTATTTCTCAAGAATCACTCCGTATCTTACAACAAGCCCCGCATTCGTCTGAAAATCAAATCACCCTCGTCTGGATCCTAGCACACGCCGGCGATACCAACCCGCTCCTCACCAACCTCAACGAGGTTGCACACTCCGTAGCACGAGGACTATAGCACTCTAAAAAAAGTTTGCACCCTTTGGGGTGTAAATCTGCCACACAACAACAATCGTCATCTGCCTTGCTTGCGTTTCCTTTCTTGAAAACGCCGCGCCCGCGACTTTCCTGTCGGCAGTTCTATGTCATGCTGATAACGCGCATGCCGTTCGTTACTAGGCAGTACCGGGCTCGCAACGTCAAAGAAAGGAAATGCGGACAAGACAGATGACGTTTATCGTTGTGTGGCAAGAAAAGACTCAAAGGGCGTAAACTTAGAGTGTATAGTCAACCGTGCCGGAGACTGTGCAGATTGTAAGAGTTGGGGTCGGGCATGAAATATATGGTAGCTGGCCCATGCCGTCGTCCAACTCATCCACGCTGAGGACGTTGTTGAAGGGAGAGACTTGTTCTCATCGAGAACTAGGAATATGGGATTTATTTACAGTATCTACATGAGAACGTTACAGTTCATCAGCCTAACACGACTGAAAGAGAATGCACCCTCGGCAGCCGCGCAACAGCTGCTTATAAACACTCTGTCGTCCCCAGATCCCTAGGTGAGGGAAAACGGCCGTTCAACCTTCGACCAATTCGGAGAGTCCAAAGTCATCGTAGCCGACCCGCCTTTAAAGGGGAGGGTTTACACACTCACTTCCGCACAGGTTTCACTGACCACACCAAGAAGAGAGGGTTTTCGCAGACACGGGTCTTGCCCTGAGCAGGCGACTCTTGATCCCCGAGTTGACTCCGCAGACAGTGGCCGCCGCGTCTGTCCATTGACTGACGACTTCTAAGGCCCGTGAGACGGCGCCGCAAAACATCTTGTTCCAGGAGTTCCCCCGCTCGAAACAAACGGTGACGGTGAATCCACTAACAACACTTGGTCCGCCGACTGCGTCTAGGCATCTCGGCACCGTTCGGCTGGGGACGCGGCGCATTGACGTCCTTACAAAGCGAGTCGCCGCAGCGGGCCGGGCAGGTTTCGACGGTCGCTTCCCCGAAGATCGCCAGACCACGCAGGTTGAACGTAACAAGATGCACCCGCAGGTCGCGACCGCCTTACAAAATACAACGACCTTGTGAAGTCATTTTACCTCGAAAGAACCTTCCCCACCCCTCACCGCAAGTTAAACAGAGTACAGGCAATCACCTTTCGCCTGTTATAGACCAATACATACCCCTCCCTCACACGCTATCACATCATATACCCCGACATCTACCCAAGCCACACGTGCAAGATCTGTAAAACTCAATCAGCAACACTCCCCCACATGATATGGGAGTACAAACATCAGTACCCAGGCCTTAATCCCGTGACCCTCTCGTCGAGATGGCACGCCGCCCCGCGCAGCCCTCATCTCGATAACCAACTCTGGGCTACCCAGCAGACCTACGAAGAGGCAAGACCTCGATGTCCCATCGTGAGACGCCTAGGCCCAGCCGACTAAACTTCTGGTTCTCATTCAAGTTCACTCTCTCTCTCTCACTTACTGAGGTAGCAGAGAATCAAATTCGTCCCTATTGCAGAAAACCAGGTAATCCCAACGTAATCAAATACCTTAATAACACAATCGCCCAAGGCAGCTGTCAGTCATGCTCAGGTAAATATCATTAAGAATAGGGGCAACCTTTGAACCAATACAAATTCATGATTTCTGCAGAAACACGCCATCTCTCCACCCAACCAGCGTCGACGTTGTACTTAGAGGATTTCTAGCAAAGCCGCTGTGGAAACACCGCATCTATCTATAAAAGCCGACTCTTGCACTTGTTATTTAATGCACTAGTTTAGCAACCCGTCATGCGGCAAGGAGTAATACAAATCTTCGATACCCATACTTAAAGCTGTACATATCACCAGGATTTTTTTCTCTATCAAAAACTGGCCTAACGCCTTAGAATTACTCCACCTAACGGGGTCTGAAAAAACTAGCGGAGCTATGAAGTCTCCGCATATGGTGTCTGTCTGCCTTACCCCTTTTCTTTGCTTTATGAACACTTACCAATAAGCTCAGCTTTCTGTCGTTCTAAGCTTTGCCACTTCCTTCGACTTTCCCACTGCTGCTGTCGCGCACACTGCGTCGTGGGTGGTTCAGAGAGTGCATATAGTTGACAGACACAAAAGCAGCGCGCGCGCGCACGCAATCACGCACGCACGCACGCAATCACGCGCGCGCACACACACACACACACACACACACACACACACACACACACACACACACACACACACACACACACACAAAAGAGGCCTGTAAATTAACACTGCGGGGCTTCCGCTAGACCGGCAGACACTCGAGATAGGAAGTCACGCTTCGTTTCGACGAGGCATGGTGGGTTAAAGTCCTTTCTGCACGGCGTGCTAGGTGCCAACCGTAACACTATATGACTCAAATCACCCAATTGACGTCAGTAGGGCGAGCTATCCGATTGGCTGCCCAGAGCGCGTCATCGATCATTTTCTACCTGTATAGTGTGATGTTCGTAATAGTTGGAATGTTAGTTACTTTGTTTCTATAAAAAGAAAGTAACAGAAAGAGAATCCACAAGAACAATTTCCAACTACACTTAAGCACTTCCAGCACACAGCAAGTGTCGTCTGCTTGTGTTACAAAGTGCTCCATTTTGACGAGAGCTCCGCGGTCAGAGGCGGTCTCAGTCTTTTCGCGAGCACTATAATTCAACTGTGTTGCGTTGTGGACTGCAAACGTAGCGACTGGCAAAATATGTCAAGCTGCGACATCTTGTCCGTCTGCAAGGCAGCAGACGAGCGGACTGGTTGCAGTGCATCGGACTGCCGCTATCCGACCGGCGCCTGGATTTGCGCGTTTGCGGCCGTCACTTTACACCGGAAGATTACTAACGCCATAGCGTTTCGCGAGTCCGGTATTCGGGTAAACGCAAGCGCAACGGGACAGGGCCTGGCCGTTTGACCGTGTCGTTTCTCGGGATGAGAAGAAGTGCAAATGTGAATGGTTTGCATAGTGCAGCCACCTGTTGGCACAGTGCTCAACCATACAGAGTAGCAGTAACGAATTGTTCTGCTTTGCTGCTGGTGTAAATTTTTCGCATGAGTGTAATCGTTAACACGTTGTTTTTGTAAATGTTTAAAATGTATTGCACTTGGTTACAGCAATATTAGCGCTTTGTTTGGCTGGTTAAGCTCTGCGCCAACAGGTGGCTGGACCGTGCAGACCGATCAGGCCGCTCACGTACGTCTACGTTAAGGTTCCTTCATCAGTTTGAGTTCATGCCTCCACCGTTCCGTCGAAACGCCCAGCTCGCCTGTGGTTACCGGAATACCAGACACGTTCGGCGCTGCGACAGAATTCTCGCAACGCACGCTGCTTGGATAGCTCTCTCTTGGGGTCGACTGGCAAGCAGCTGGCGGAGAGTTCGGAGAGGTTTCGTGTGCTCGCTCCTAGAGAACAGGAAGTCGACGACATGACGTGCCATAATGGCACAGAACCTGTGACGGCGGAGCCTAACCCTGATCACTAGGCGGACGAGTTGAGGAGAAAATGCATGACTATGGAGGAGGGTAACTTGTAATCATCCGTAGCTCTCATAATATGAGACGTTTCACACAAATTGTGGTGTGAATGATTAACTTTAGCTGTACCTTACGCGTCTACAAAATTTGTCCGAACCATTTCAGGGGCCCTTTAAACGACGGCATGGTAGGCTGCCGCATCCTCCGTACACAGTTGCTGCTTGCGCTCGGCACTCACGCATCTCACGGCGTAGACGAGCTCGTTCCCGGTTCTGCTCGCGACGTTGCTGATCAAAAGCTAGTTGCTCCTCAGGGGTATGTATGACGCGTGTCCTACCCATTTCGGAGCCGGAGAGAAATTGCTGCGCGTGCTTTCGGCTGTGGAGCAACGACGTCACTACTGGCGCAGCCAATAGCGCGCCTCTCTTTCGCTTCTTTTTTTGCGTCCATTCGCATGGGGTTGCGCCGGAGGATTTTTCGGCGTCAGGCGACAGGGGGACAGGTGGACGAATGAGATAGCCATATACAGCTTCGCTGTAAAGCATCGTGATCGGGCTAGTGCCTTCTCTGCCGTGCCTCGGCTGAAGTAACACGTTGTGTTTGGTGTTAGTTGGGAACAAGCTTTGATAGCTGTTGCCTTAGCGTAGGTAATGTGCACGAATGGCTCTTTTTTTTTGCTACAAACCCTATCACCACAAACGTGAACTGACAACGTCAGTGCAAACGTTTAAAATGTGTTTTGTTTCGTCCCAGACGCCATGGCTTTCTCTAATGAGCAGAAGGTAAAAATGATCCTTGCCTCGGGAGCTGAAAAACACAAGAGGAAGGCTGCAAATATATATCAGTCATGGAAGTGTGGTGGTAGACCAAACGCGTCTACTATCATCAGAAATGATGAAAACCTGAGACAAAACTACAGCTTCAAGAAACAGCGGGGGAGGATTGCATCTTTGAGTCCCAGCCTACGCACGGATGTTCAAGCATTTATGGCCTCAAACCCTCACGCTAGCGTGCGAGACGTGGCCGCGCAGGTATCAATTTCCAAGTCATCAGTTCGGAGGATTCTAAACGACAGCTTTTCACCCGTACCACCTTAACCAGCACAAGTGCTTGGAAGATAGGGACCTGTAGAATCGTCTAGATTTCTCGAATTTGGTCCTCACAAAAGCTGATGAGTCACTGGACTTTTTGAGCAACATCATGTGCACAGATAAAGCCAGTTTTCACAGAAATGCCCAGGTAAATTTGCATAATGCACACTATTGGAGGGACTACAATGCACACTGGGTAAAGCGCAATCGGCACCAGTACCATGTGGTCATTCAATGTGGGGGGTGGAATTTACGCCGGTGCCATAATCAGTCCCATCTTCGATCACACATTGACTGGACAGCGTTACGTGGACGAAATCCTTGACGGAGTGATGGATGAGTTTCTCGGCGAAGTCCTGCTGTCACATCTTCCACTTCTGTGGTATCGGCAAGACGGAGCACCAGCACACAGCAGCAGCCGAGCACGAAACTGGCTGGATGCGACTTTTCATGCGCAATAATTGGAAGGCACGGGCCTGTAAATTGGCTGGCTAGGTCACGTGACCTCTCTCCACTCGATTTTTTTCTTTAGGGTTATGTGAAAGATAGTGCTTACATGATCGAGACGGACGTCATATTAGCTCAAGACAAGGATAACGAATGTCTGTCGTAGAATTCGAGCGTCGGTCATCAAGAAAGCCACTGAAGATGTGATAAAGCGGACTCAGTACTGCATAGCTGCAGAAGGAGACCTATTCGAACACCTCCACTCACGTACCATGCCAGATTGATGGACTCTAACGGACGATGTGTGTGTGCTGTGCTGTGTACTCTCTCTCTATCTCTCTCTCTATCTTCCCCTTCCCCATCTTTCATCGCCCCCATCCCTCTCGCATGTGTAGGGTAGCAAACCGGTTAAGCTAAACTGGTTAACCTCCCTGCCTTTCCTTCTCCACTTTTTCCTTCCTTCCTTTTTCCTTCCGCTAGGCAGCAGCCGGTGTTCAACAACGCTTATGAATTCATAGATCACAAGGGCACACTGAAATCTCTCTTTTTTTGTGCAGGGGTTCCGATTGCCAATTCGGATCACTTAGAAGTCGTACATTTACTTTCTTGAACACATCGGTTTTGTCTTTGTCTACACGCGGGTCGCTTCTATGTCTCTTTATTTCGCTTTTATTTTTTGACGCGAGATTGTTTTTGCAGCAAGTATACACTCTCATGAAACATAAAACCGTCACTTTAATTTGGCTTTGGTCCGAAGCAAGTTTCTGGCGCGAAATATAGCTGCGCGCGCGCTCTTTCGATGCGGTGCGAGCAGAGCCGGGATTTTGAAACATGCTTTGTCTATTACATTCCTTTTTGCGTTTCGCGCGTGATCAGAGCGGCGCTTCGGCCGCGTTATCAAGGGGCTTTTGTTATCAATGTGATCAGTCGGCCTTGAGAGACGGATAATAAGTGTGACGTAGAGAGGAAGGAACAGCAGCGAAGCCGCGAAATCCGCTGTTGGTGCTCCTTCCGTACCATCATCAAGGTGATGCGGTGTCTCTTCGGGTTTGCGACAAGCAATGCAGTTGCTTTCAATTAGCTTATTCTAGGGCGCCGCTTTATGGATGCGAGTGGTGGCGCACTGACGTGGTATTTTTCATATTTCGTGAGGTTTGATTGCCAGTCGGAAAAAAATTGCACGCAAATAGTATATATATCGGTGAAAACACAGCAGTTAGATATCATTTGGGGGCGCCTGGGAGGCGGGGGGGCTACAAATGCCTCATTGACACTTCGATAATTAGGACAGTACTTCTAGAGTTAGATAATTAATTGCGATTGTTGAATTAAATTTCAGGAACGAAAGAATTACTGGTAGCTACTACACTGTACTGGAAACAACATGCACTAGGTTTTCTTCGAGTAACGCAACTGCTCTTTTTTTAAGTCTTGGCGCATGATAGTTGGGGCACCCTGTATAATTCACTCAGTAACCGAAATGAGGCCAAGCCTGATTCACGCAAAATCAGAATCAACAGCAGTCAAGCGCAGGAGCGCTTATATATATACTCGGACTCACAGAAAAAAACAAAATGACAGAGAGAGGCTGCAGTTTCGCCGGAAAGGCGAAGCAGTATTAGTGCAGTATTAAGTAGTAATATTAAGCAGTATTACCCAGCAGATAATTTTTATGCTTTTATGTTTATCGGCACATGTGAGAGTGACAATGCGGACACGTGTACATGTTCCTGAATGAAATATATGTATGTTGCTTGCTTACCAAAAATAAACAGTTGGCAGTCTGCGCTCGTGGTGTGGTGTGTTTCTTTCGTGTGTCCTCGTTCTTTTCGTGCAGTTAAAAGAAACGTCTAAAGATATGAACCAACCGGCCCACCAGAACGTCCTACTGCAGTATTAGGGATAGCGAAGTATACGACAATTACATCAAGGAAGATTACAGCACTGAGAGACGCCAGATTCTTGGTGGTGGGAGAGGACTCAGGCTGTGAAATTGAACTGTCTCCTACTATCAGGTCTTGTAAATTCTCCTGTAAGGCCGTTACTTCAGTGAACAATTCTTCGAGGTCACACGGAAGTTTCTTCAAGTGCAAGAAATATATATATATATATATATATATATATATATATATATATATATATATATATATATATATATATATATATATATATATATATATATATTATATATATATATAACACCATAGCCACTGAGCAACCACGGCGGGTAGCGTCTGTAGTAGGCACACATGCCAAGAAATCTACGCACTGCCTTCTTGTCGATGGGCTGCGGGAACTTTGCGATGGCAGCAGTCTTCTGCGGGTCGGGGCGGACTCCAGACTTGCTGATGGCGTGGCCTAGGAACAGAAGCTCATCGTAAGCAAAGCGGCACTTTTCTGGCTTCAGAGTGAGCCCTGTTGACTTGATGGCCTCGAGTACTGTGGCAAGCCGCCTAAGGTGATCGTCGAAATTTCCGGCGAAGACAACGACGTCCTCCAAGTAAACGAGACAGGTCTTCCACTTCAATCCTGCTAAAACCGTGTCCATCACGCGCTGGAACGTTGCAGGCGCCAAGCACAGTCCAAATGGCATAACCTTGAACTCGTAGAGGCCGTCTGGAGTGATGAAAGCGGTATTTTCGCGATTTCTTTCGTCGACTTCTATTTGCCAATAGCCAGACTTGAGGTCCATCGACGAGAAGTATTTAACGTTGCAGAGCCGATCCAATGCGTCGTCTATCCGTGGGAGGGGGTGTACGTCTTTCTTCGTGATCTTGTTCAGACGACAATAATCGACGCAGAAACGTAGGGTTCCGTCCTTTTTCTTTACCAGGACAACAGGGGATGCCCACGGGCTTTTCGACGGCTGGATGATGTCGTCGCGCAGCATTTCGTCGACTTGTTCTCTTATATTGTTCTCGGTTTTGGCGTGTTATTAACCCTTCCAAAGATAACTCAATCACGTTGATTGATTCCAACGGTTCACCGGTACCCGAAGATGTATGTCCCCATATCCTTAACTCTGTGTTCTGTAACAACTTTATCGTATGTAGTAACCCTGTGCTTCCAACCCTCGAGTCTTGCAATTACCCACCTATGGACTTTATTATCATTGAACCTCTTGGGGTCGAAAATGTAATTAAAGGTCTTAAGTTGTCATCAAGTCCTAGTGCTGATTTGGTTAACGCGAAATTCCTGAAAAATACTGTTGTTTATTCATCTGTTCTGCTATCGAAAATTTTTCAGCAATCCTTAGATACCCATCGGCTACCTACAGATTGGAAGGTCGGGAAGGTGGTCCCACTTCATAAGTGCGGTAGCAAACATTCGCCACTCAACTACCGCCCCATTTCCGTCACAAGCATTCCTTGCAAGGTTCTTGATCATATTCTGTACTCACATTTAGCTAAGCACTTACACAATAATTCATTTTTTACAAAAGCACAACATGGTTTCCGAAAAAACTTGTCATGTGAAACCCAACTTCTTTCTTTTACTCACAGCCTTCAGCTTATTCTCGACAAAGGTTCTTTCGCAGACTGTGTTTTCTTTGATTTCGCCAAGGCCTTCGACAAAGTGTGCCATAAATTACTTCTATTTAAACTTAGTAAACTTAATCTTGATCCTCACCTGTTAGCATGGCTTGAACATTTTCTATTTAATCGGTTACAGTATGTTGTGGTTGAAAATCATATGTCCTCATCTAATCCTGTAGACTCTGGTGTGCCCCAAGGATCTGTTATAGGCCCTCTTCTTTTTTTAATTTACATTAACGACTTACCCAATGACGTTTGTTCTAACATTTACCTTTTCGCAGATGACTGTGTTATCCTCCGTGAAATCTCGGACAAATCTGATAACAAATTCTTACAAGACGATATAAACGCTATCTCTAACTGGTGTGACGTATGGTTAATGCAACTTAACGTAAGTAAATGTAAATGTATGCGTGTAACTCGCAGCCATATTCCTCCACCGAACTATTACCTTAATGATACTCCGCTGGAGGTCATAACATCGTATAAATACCTAGGCGTCCACATAACCTCATCACTTTCCTGGTCGTTGCACATCGACAACGTAATTAACAATACTAATCGCATGCTAGGTTATCTTCGCCGAAACTTTTCTTCTGCTCCTACATCATTAAAATTAATTCTATACAAAACGCTTATTAGGAGTAAAATGGAGTACGCTTCATCCATCTGGGACCCGCACCTCGAAACCCTTACTCAATCACTCGAACTAATCCAAAACAATGCCGTACGTTTCATTCATAGCAACTATAGCCGTACATCAAGCGTAACTGCCATGAAAAACTCTTTGCTGCTTGCTCCTCTCTCAGCCCGGCGTAAGTGCTTTCGCCTTGCTTTATTTCATAAACTATATTTCCACAATTCGTACCTACGCGATAATCTAATATCACCTCCTACCTACATTTCCTCTCGCATCGACCATAGCCATAAGGTTGGAATCATTCAGTGCCGCACCAGAACCTGTAACGAATCATTCATTCCTAGGACCTCTCAGGAATGGAACCACCTTCCCGGCGCAGTTGTCGCAATCAAGGACAACTCAAAGTTTCGTTCGGCCTTATCAGACATCATCACTCCCGGATGCAATTAACTAATCACATTTGTTGTTTATTGCTGCTTTGTTTATTTACTTGTGTATGTTTTTTTTTTACCCACTCCCCTCTGTAATACTTCGGTCTTGAGGGTACAATAAAATAAAAAAATAAAATATAGCTTCACGTTCTCGCGTCGAAACTCGGTAAGGGCTCTGGCGGAGTGGTCGAGCGCACTCCTCGGTGGTTATGCGATGCTTGGCGACTGGTGTTTGTGGAATCCTCGATGACGTCGAAAAGCAGCCTTTGTATCGTCGGAGCAGACTTCTGAGCTGCTGTTCCTTAATCACGGGGAGACTTGGATTAATGTCGTAGTCTGGTTCGGGAACCATGGTCATCGGGGTAGATGCGGCGGAATCCGAGAGGACAAACGCATTACTGGTTTCCAGAATTTCCTCGATGTACGCGATCGTCGTGCTCTTGTTGATGTGGTTGAACTCCTGGCTGAAGTTTGTCAGCAACACTTCTGTTTTCCTTCCATGCAGTCGAGCGATCCCTCTTGCGACGCAAATTTCACGGTATAGCAGTAGGCATTGGTCGCCTTCGATGACGCCTTCTACGTCAGCGGTTGTTTCGGTGCCAACCGAAATAACGATGCTGGTGCGAGGCGGGATGCTCACTTGATCTTGGAACACACTCAAGGCGTGGTGACTACGAGGGCTATCCGGCGGTATCGCTTTATCTTCCGACAGCGTTATTGACTTCGAGTTCAGGTCGATGATTGCGCCGTGTTGCTTCAGGAAGTCCATACCGAGAATGACGTCTCGTGAACACTGTTGGAGGATAACGAAGCTGGCAGGGTAAGTCCGGTCATGAATGGTAATTCTTGCCGTGCAGATTCCAGTCGGCGTGATGAGGTGTCCTCCAGTGGTCTGAATTTGAGGGCCTTCCCATGCGGTCTTAACTTTCTTCAACTGGGCGGCGATGTGTCCACTCATTACGGAGTAATCAGCTCCTGTGTCCACTAAGGCGGTAACTGCGTGGCCGTCGAGAAGCACGTCGAGGTCGGTGGTTCTTTGTATGGCGTTGCAGTTATGTCTTGGCGTCGGATCACGGCTGCGTCGTGTTGAACTGAAGTTGGAACGTCGCGTCGTCCAGTCGTCTTTCGTCTGTGTAGTCTTGGCTTCCTGACTTTGTCGGGACGGCGGCGTGTCGTTATTATGTCGTCGAGATGGTCTCTTCCTCGTCTTCGTCGGCGGCGGAGGATCTTCGTCAGTTCGACGAACAGCAGCCGCAACTCCATCGGTTGCTGCTTTTAGTTTTCCGGATATGGGCTCGCAGAGCGGCCCCGTGCTGGGCTAGTGTATGGACGGCGCTGCGGCGACAGGTAGCGGCCTGGTGACGGCGACCGGGACGGCCGTCAAGGGCTCCCCTGAGTAGCGGCGAGGTAGTCGGCTATGTCACGAGGGCGTTCACCTACCCGAGGGCGCGGTGCGTTGACGGCGAACCCTCGCAAGCCCAGGTCGCGGTATGGGCATCGGCGGTACACATGGCCGGGTTCCCCGCAGTGGTAGCAGAGCGGGCGGTCGTCAGGAGCGCGTCAAACATCTGTCTTCCTCGAGTAGCTGCGCTGGGCGACGGGTGGGCGTGCTGGTGGCGGCGGCAGTGGTCGACGGAATTGCGGCGTTACAGGGCCCTGGCGCGGTCGCGGAGGGGG
The DNA here is from genome assembly GCF_050947875.1 of Dermacentor variabilis. Taxonomy (NCBI): domain Eukaryota; kingdom Metazoa; phylum Arthropoda; class Arachnida; order Ixodida; family Ixodidae; genus Dermacentor; species Dermacentor variabilis. The sequence goes on along the minus strand of NC_134568.1, from coordinate 148,462,792 downwards.
ACCTTGACGGCGGGCGACGGCGGCGTAGGTCATCGCTTCTTGCTGGGGCTGCGATGATTGTGGTTGTACCTCGGGAACTCCGAACGATCGCTGGACTTCTTCTTTGACAATTTCGGTGATTGAGGCCACTTGAGGTTGCGATGAAGGGAAGATTCTTTGAAGCTCCTCTCGTCCGACTGCCCGGATGGTCTCGCGCAGGTCGTCGGTGGCCATTGATTGAACTCCGGCGTAGCTTGTTGGCTTGGTGCGTCGGTAGAATTGACGGTTCCGCAATTCCAGTGTCTTCTCGATGCTCGTCGCCTCACGAAGAAACTCGTCGACGGTCTTCGGTGGGCTTCTTACCATTCCGGCGAAAAGTTCCTCCATTTACACCACGGATCAGTAGGCGGACTTTCTTCTCCTCGGATATTTCCGGGTCGGCGTGGCGGAACAGACGGGTCATTTCCTCAGTGAAGATCGCGATCGTCTCATTCGGCAGCCGCGCTCTGGTCTCCAGTAGAGCTGGGGCTCGCTCTTTTCGCACGACGCTTGTATATGTTTGCAGGAAGCCGCTTCGGAACAGGTCCCACGTCGTCAAGGTGGCTTCTCGATTCTCGAACCACGTCCTGGCGGCGTCCTCCAGTGCGAAATAGACATGTCTAAGCTTGTTGTCGCTTGCCCAGCTGTTAAACGTAGCGACCCTCTCATACGTTTCCAGCCAGCTTTCCGGGTCCTCAAATGCGGAACCGCGGAACGTCGGCGGTTCCCTGGGCTGCTGTAGCACGATGGGAGACGCTGGGGCTTCCATTGGGGTTGCCTTAGCCACAATCTTCTTGGTCTTCTCAGGTAGAAGTCCGTGCTCCAGGGGCAGCTGCTGAAGACGGCGGCTTGATCGATGGTCCGGGACTACGTTGGTGTTCTCTTTGCGGTCCGGGCTTGGATCACGGCTTGTCGGGGCGTCCGGTACATGAACAAAAAGCACCTCCACCAGGTGTCACGTGGTCGTGACGTCGAAGAACATAGCAGCAATACTGTGAAAGGCAAAACTAGCTTTTATTGGGTGAACCTGTGCCCACAAAACAGGCTACACTTAAAGCACAACGAGAGCGGCGAACACAATCGGCGATCGTCGAAAATCTGATCAGCGGGTCAAGCGCGTCGGCTTTTATAGATCAGTCGTCGAATGTTCCAGATTAACCGCTGGAACCCGCGTGTCTTCCACATAGTTCTACACTATTCGCGTCGCGCATACATGCAATCAGATTACACAAGTTGCCGTGAAAGACAGTGGACGGAACCATCGATAACATTCCAGAAACTTCTTTTACATGCAGGCGCGTCCTGCGTTATGAGATAACATTTGTTAGGCGGAGAAACGTGGTCGCCCGATAAAGATAAGTACACGTGTCAGTATATATATATATATGAAAACTTCCACCTATGGCATCGGGACATTATTGCATCCTAACCCAGGAAGCACAAGTTGGCTACTAGCTAGCGTGATACACCTTCAGCAGGTTAGCAGCACCGAACTATGTCAAGCCATAGTTTAGACATCTTCACGATGGCCGGCACTTGATCTGTCCAAGCCAAACGGTTCTAGCCATTGTGAAGACATTTACTTAGAAAAAGTGTCGAAATTTCGAAGGCATTGCCAAGGAGGATCCAGGAAAGCCTCAACGAATTGTAGAGGGGTTCGCCAATACATAGAGTGAACGGGCGGGGGTGGTGTCGACACGGTCAGTTTGGTAAGCGCGGAAGTTTCCGGCATGCTTCGGAAAAGGTGAGGAGATAGTTGCGTTGATAGGGCACATGAAATCCCTTGTAAGCAGCACTACAAATGGAGCGCACGGAAACCGATTCTTCGTAGATTTCCTACGCACCTTTTCAAGTGCGCACGTTCGCCGGTTCAAATCTGGTGCCGTATATTATAGATTGCTGCGACTGGTAGCCCGCAAAGGGGCCGCGCAATTTAAGACGAACATAAAGAGCGAGTAAAGAAATAAAATGTATTCTGCTCAATGAGTGTAATGAGGAGGGAAGATAACCGATGGTCATTAAGGGTTACGGACTGGATCCCAAGGGAAGGGAAGCGTAGCAGGGGGCGGCAGAAAGTTAGGTGGGCGGATGAGATTAAGAAGTTTGCAGGCATGGCAGGGCCACAATTAGTACATGACCGGGGTTGTTGGAAAAGTATGGGAGAGGCCTTTGCCCTGCAGTGGGCGTAACCAGGCTGATGATGATGATGATGCTCAAAAACGTAGCTGTGCATTAAAGTTGTTTTAAAGTGAAAATATGCAAGAATGAGAAAAGATTAGACAGCTTTATTCAAACGCAGTGCCGGAGTGGAGGTGACGCCACATGCAACGTATGGTGCCGCCCTTAATTGGTGCCGCTTCGCGCTCTTTTCTGCCGATTTTGAAACTTTTGACGCTGCGCCATGCTCCCTGATGGGCTGCAGAAATTTAAGCCTCTTCTTTCCTCCTTAATAATCATCATATATAGCAGCAGTGGCGGCGGTTCGTTCGTGCTGTTCGCTTGCATAAAGTGATACGAGTGGAGAACTTCGGATCATGTTTGCAAGAACGACAGCAACAACACCGCTTTATTTCGGCTCGGCAAGTGATCTTATATGATTGAAGGGTTCTTACTTTGCTGGAAAAGTTGCACGATTTGAACGGCATGAACGTCAGTTAACGTTTTAGATTGTCGCGTTCATGCAGTTATTGATGGAGGCTGTTTCAGATTCGAAGTTTTTTTTTAGGTTTGTTCGGCAACATTTCTTTTATTTGCCTCTTTTCAACTTGAATATGGTACTGGCTTTGAGACTGACGGGACCTGTGTAATTCCTTACCGACTGGATATGTCGTTGCGGTATATATTCATCACTATCTATTCACTGTACTAAAACATGATCGCGTAAATAATACTCGCAGGCTGCGACTATACAGATGAAAAAGAAGCGAAACTACACAAATATAGGGTTAAAGTCGCCTCAACACCGTTCGTTGACATCCCAAATCGGGAAAAAAGCACTGTTAATGGCCCATGAGCACATTTAGCTCATGTAAGTGTGTCCACTCAAGTATTGGGCATGAAAGTATTGCGAATAATACCAACGGCAGGCAGCCAACGGGCTGTCACCGAAGGTATCGGCCGCCTGCAGCTGAGGCCTCTTTTGTACAGATGGTTTTGGCACGTAAAACCCCAAATATTATTATTATTATCTTTTGTACAGCGATGATAGCAAAGAGCAGGAGTTTATGGTGATATTTCAAGGAAAGCCACAAAGGAGTAAAACAAAATCATCAGAAGCGCATAAGCATACATGCAACATTTCATGAAAATTGAACTTGTAAATTGGTTCAAAATTTGGACGGGCACTGCATGCTATATTAAGTGGAACAAAAAATGTCACCTTTGCACATAGGCGGAAAGTTTTCATTTTTCCGAGGGATTGTGGGCGTGCTGGGGCCCCACCAGCTTTCCGAACCCCATATATATATATATATATATAAATATATATATATGCGTGTGTATGTGTGTGTGTGTGTGTGTGGGAAGGCCGGATCCCGGCCGAAACTTCACTGTATATATATCCCCTGTTAAAGAAAATTTGCAAGACCACATAGTAGGAGACAGTTCAGTTTACCAGCCTGAGTCCTCTCGCACCACCAAGAACCTGGTGGCTCTCGGTGGTGTAATCTTCCTTCGTGTTGGTCCCCTGAGTTACTAAGCAAGGCAATATCATCAGCGAATCGCAAGTTACTAAGGTATTCTCCATTAACTCTCATCCCCAATTCTTCCCAATCCAGGTCTCTGAATACCTCCTGTAAACACGCTGTGAATAGCATTGGAGAGATCGTATCTCCCTGCCTGACGCCTTTCTTTATATGGATTTTGTTGCTTTCTTTATGGAGGACTACGGTGGCTGTAGAGACGCTATAGATATCTTTCAGTATATTTACATACGGCTCGTCTATACCCTGATTCCGCAATGCCTGCATGACTGCTGAGGTTTCGACTGAATCAAACGCTTTCTCGTAATCAATGATAGCTATATATAAGGGTTGGTTATATTCCGCACATTTCTCTATCACCTGATTGATAGTGTGAATATGGTCTTTTGTAGAGTAGTCTTTATGGAATCCTGCCTGGTCCTTTGGATGACAGAAGTCTAAGGTGTTCCTGATTCTACTTGCCTTAGTAAATACCTTACCTTAGTACCTTAGTAAATACCTTAGTACCTTAGTAAATACTCTGTAGGCAACGGACAGTACGCTGATCGGTCTATAATTTTTCAAGTCTTTGGCGTCCCATTTCTTATGGATTAGGATTGTGTTAGGGTTCTTCCAAAATTCCGGTACGCTCGAAGTCATGAGGCATTGCGTATACAGGGTGGCCAGTTTTTCTAGAACAATCTGCGCACCATCCTTCGACAAATCTGCTGTTACCTGATCCTCTCCAGCTGCCTTCTCCCTTTGCATAGTTCCCAAGGCTTTCTTTACTTCTTCTGGCGTTACTTGTGGGATTTCAAATTCCTCTAGACTATTCTCCCATTATCGTCGTGGGTGCCACTGGTACTGTATAAATCTCTATAGAACTCCTCAGCCACTTGAACTATCTCATCCATATTAGTAATGATATTGCCAGCTTTGTCTCTTAACGCATACATCTGATTCTTGCCTATTCCTAGTTTCTTCTTCACTGCTTTTAGGCTTCCTCCGTTCCTGAGAGCATGTTCAATTCGATCCATGTTATACTTCCTTATGTCAGCCGTCTTACGCTTGTTGATTAACTTGGAAAGTTCTGCCAGTTCTATTCTAGCTGTAGGGTTAGAGGCTTTCATACATTGGCGTTTCTTGATAACATCTTTCGTCTCCTGCGATAGTTTACTGGTATCCTGCCTGACGGAGTTGCCACCGGCTTCCATTGCACACTCCTTAATGATGCCCACAAGATTGTCGTTCATTGCTTCAACACTAAGGTCCTCTTCCTGAGTTAAAGCCGAATACCTGTTCTGTAGCTTGATCTGGAATTCCTCTATTTTCCCTCTTACCGCTAACTCATTGATCTGCTTCTTATGTACCACTTTCTTCCGTTCCCTCCTCAGTTCTAGGCTAATTCGAGTTCTTACCATCCTGTGGTCACTGCAGCGCACCTTGCCGAGCACGTCCACATCTTGCATGATGCCAGGGTTAGCGCAGAGTATAAAGTCTATTTAATTTCTAGTCTAGCCATTCGGGCTCCTCCACGTCCACTTTCGGCTATCCCGCTTGCGGAAGAAGGTATTTATTATCCGCATATTAGTCTGTTCCGCAAACTCTACTAATAACTCACCCCTACTATTCCTAAAGCCTATGCCATATTCTCCCATTGACTTGTCTCCAGCCTGCTTCTTGCCTACCCTGGCATTGAAGTCGCCCATCAGTATAGTGTATTTTGTTTTGACTTTACCCATCGCCGATTCCACGTCTTCACAGAAGCTTTCGACTTCCTGGTCATCATGACTGGATGTGGAGGCGTAGACCTGTACAACCTTCATTTTATACCTCTTATTAAGTTTCACAACCAAGACCTGCCACCCTCTCGTTAATGCTATAGAATTCCTGTATGTTACCAGCTATATTCTTATTAATCAGGAATCCGACTCCTAGTTCCCAAGATTAAGTTCCCAAGCAAGATTAAGGTGGAATAAGATACATGAATAAGGATTAAGGTCTATGAAAGAGGATTAAGGTGTATGAAGTAGCATTAAGGTGGATTAGGGTAGATTAAGGTTAATTAGGCTTAATGAAGGAGTATTACGACCGAGTAGGGTGGATTAGGGTGTATAAGGAGGATTAAGGTGCATGAACAAGGATTAAGGAGGATTAGGGTGGATGAGGAGGATTAAGGTTCTAAAGCCTACTATAGTAAACCTTAATCTATGATAATCCTTCATTCACTTTAATCGGCCTTAATCCTCCTCAACATACCTTAATCCATCTTAATTCACATAATCCCCATTCATCGACCTTAATTGACCCTAATCCTCCTCAATGTACCTTAATCCTGCTTAATCCACCCTAATCCTCTTTCATTCAATTTAGTGAACCCTTATCCATGATAATCCTCCTCAATGCACCATAATCTACCTTCATCGGCTTTAACCCACCCTAATCCTTCTTAATGCACTTTAATCCTCCTTAATCCACGGTAATACTTCTTCATTCACTTCAATACTCCTTAATCCACCGTAACCTCCCTAATGCACCTTGTCCACCTTCATTCATCCTAATCCACCTTCATCAACCTTAATCCACCTTAATTATCTTTAGTACACCCTAATCTTCCTGAATTTATCTTAATCCAATCACTAATCAATAATTACTTTGCTTATGAGTAATCATCTGTTATGCACATCTGCATATGCTTTGGTTCGCTTTCGGCATTCCTTCGGTCACGCGATATTTTCTCTAGCTCACAACACGACCTTGAAATAGAGATCTATGGCTTTTGCTTAATAAGCCACACACAAAGGGATGTGCCACAAGCAATACTAGATCAGATGCGGAGGAGGAGGATGAGGAGGAGGAGGAGGAAAAAGCTTTATTCTGGTCCTGTACAAGGTGTTGCCACCTGCCTAGCTAGTCCCATGTTGGGACCGGGAGGTCAAGCCTCCTAGCCCTATCACGGGAGTACTGGACATCCAGGACTTGAGGGATACGATCTGGAGATCCGATCATTCCTAAAAACCGATTCCGGGAAATGCCAGGGCCGAGCAACCCACGCTCCCAGAGCAGATGTTCATTTGTGCATATCTTCTTTTTGCCTGCTTTGTATATAATATTCATGTTTGCAATGTCATACCATTCCTTTATTTGTGCAGGTGAATAATAAGACTGTGTTTGTAATTGCCTAAATGTCGCACAAAGTAAAGCATCTGATCATGTGGCAGAAAAATTGTCCGGAGTATAGAACTCGCCTCAAAGCTCCTTTTACATCATTATAACCCGTTCACACGGCTTAAGAATATACCAACCGCCTCAAACGTTGCCTTCAGCGTTATCGATGGTGTTATCAGCATTTCTCAAAATTTTCAATACCACTGGGACGCGCAACTGGCCCAAAGTTACACACCTCTATAGAATGCTGCAGCCCGTCCGCGGGAGCCCAGGAGCAAAATGGTGCCGCGCGCAGCCGGCGCGCGAGGAGAATCGAGGAGGAGAGTGTCGCTACTTTCAAATTATCAAGGGGTTTTAGTTTACGCTCAAGTTCCTTCATCAGCTTGAGTTTGCCTCTGGCATCCGTAGAAACGCCCAGCTAGCCTGTGGTTACCGGAATACCAGACACGTTCGGCGCAGCGACAGAGTGCTCGCAACGCACGCTGCTTCGATAGCTCTCGCTTGGGGTCGACTGCCAAACAGCTGGCGGAGAGTTTGGAGATGCTTCGCGTGCTCGCTCCTAGAGAACCAGAAGTCGACGAGATGACGTGCCATCATGACGCAGAGCCAGTGAAGGCGGAGCTTAGCCCCGATCACTCGGCGAACAAGTTGAGTAGAAAATGCATGACTATGAAGGAGGGTAACTTGTAATCGTCCGTAGCTCTCTTAATGTGAGACGTTTCACAGAAATTGTGGTACGAATGATTAACTTTAGCTGTACTCTATGCGTCTACAAAATTTGTCCGAACTGTTTCAGGGGCACTTTAACGTCGATGCCACTACTTCCACCTAAGCATAAGCCAAACGCGGTTGTCCTCAATGAGCCGCAATGCGCTTAGCCAGTGGACTCGTCACAGCACCCCGTGGCGGCCGCGGTATCTTCGCCATGTAGCCGACCACAGCTTGATATCAGCGATCGCCGTGTAAGGGAATGACAAAATAAAACGTTCGATGACGAAATAAAGCGTCCAGAAGAGAGTGAGGACAGGGTCGTCTGCTAAAAAGAGAGCGTTTAATAATAATAATATTTGGGGTTTTACGTGCCAAAACCACTTTCTGATTATGAGGCACGCCGTAGTGGAGGACTCCGGAAATTTTGACCACCTGGGGTTCTTTAACGTGCACCTAAATCTAAGCACGCGGGTGTTTTCGCATTTCGCCCCCATCGAAATGCGGCCGCCGTGGCCGGGATTCGATCCCGCGACCTCGTGCTCAGCAGCCCAACACCATAGAAAAGAGAGCGTTTGAAAGAAAGGCGACTTCGTGATCCGCTTGCGAGCTCCACACTCCGTACACGTGCGACAGCAAAACTTGGCTGATATATTAGACAGTTTTAGTATAGCGTACGCTATTCCATTGCGTACGCTAAAAAATAGCGGGTCGTCACTGCGCATGCGCTGAACGCTAAACGAAATAGCGGGTATAGCGGGCGTACGCAACGCAAACGAGTTAGCGTTAACGTTTTTGCGGGGTTTGCGGAGCTTGCGGGAAACATGGCGGCGGTCCCGGCTGCCCACTTCGAATTGAATTTGGCGTTGCTTTTGCAAAATGCACTTCGTTCGTAGCAAATGACTGTGTAAACGGCTTTCGCTTAGTCTCAGGCCGCTTCGACGACAGAATATTATGGATAACCCCGTGGTGTTTTCGAGATCGCTTCTCGTTTCGAACGAGTCGAAGCCTAACGAAAGAAACGTTCGAGCTGTCAGCGCCACCTGTCGCTAAAAGCGCGAAATAGCCGCAACGACGGCATATGGCCTCTGAGATCCGAAGATATCGCCGGCCAACTAAAATTGTAGAAAACGTGCGCTGCTTAGCGTACGCTATATTATAGCGTATAGCGTACGCTATAGTTGCGGACGCTAAACTAAAACTGTCTATGTTCACAGCAGCGTAGGTTACCCGCGGTTTATGTTATTTCACCAAGCCCGAGAGGTGGTTTAGGGCCCTATAAAGCGGGAACGAAAATGGAGGCAAAGGACATCCTTACTTCAGTCCTTTGTGAATTTCCACCACTTCAATACATTTTCGGCCTCTCCATACAATTTGTAGTCGGTTGTCCCATCTACCTCGGCAGCGCCACGAAATCGTCACCTGTGCATTGTTAAAAACGGCCAGCTGTAGTGCAAGTTTGCCAGCCAGTTACGCCAGCGGTGGTAACCTCATCTCGGAACGCCGCCGCCAACCTCTAGCCTCGTCGCCGTTGCGAGTGAAGGAGTTCGACGAAGCAGGCTTTGTGCGCAACACAACAACGTGGACCTGATCTGCTACGGGTGGGGAAGTTGCCGCGGGAAAGCCGACGAAGGCTCCTTCCCATGAGCTTTTCGAGACACCAGACAATCCACCCGGCCGCGTCAACAGGGACGGCTCAGAGTTCTACGAAGCCCCTCTGCGTCAGCTCCGGACCTTTACACCTGTGTGTGTGTGCGGCACGTGTATGTAAGCCCTCATCCTCCTCCAAGTCGACAGCCCTCATCCTCCAAAAGGGCGGGTCATCTTTAATGACGTCGAACTATGACGTCGAGCAGAGAGCTTATAAGCAGCGTTTGCCGGCTGCTAGTGGGTGCTCGTCGTAGTGAGCTGAGTGCTCGTCATGCTAGAAATGTACTCGTGAGCTGTGTGCTCGTAAGCTGTTTGCTGTATGTTAGTCTTGCGAGTCACGCTAGACTGTCGATATATGTCTTGCCTAAGATGTAAATAATGTAAATAAATCCTGTTCACCTAGTTCCTCCCAAGTTCATCCCTACAGCTACGACTGCCAAATCTTGCATCTGAATGGCAGCGGTGAGATCGGCCTACAGCTCGTAGATCGTCCGACAATTCTAACAAATGGTGGCAGCGGCGAGATCGTCGCCAGCCGCCAGCGACAGCCGGCGGCTGGCGACGATCGAGACGACAGCCGCCAGCGATAGTGACGTTGAAACATGGCCACCATGACGTCTTTTCTGCTCATACAGCTGTTGCCGATTGCAACGCATAAAAGTGTGGCCTTCGAGATTTGCTTGCTGTAACGCGAAGAAGCTACCGGTAGGGTGCGGTTTCGCTGTCGCCGTCGAACCCAATCAAATCCGATTCAAGTAGTAACCGCGCAAAAGCCATTTTTTTAAATGTGTAGGCAATGGCATTTCTATGCTAACCCAACGAGAAAAATGTCCCTCCATCCGTCCGTCCCGTAAGACGGCCGCTTTCCAGATAAAGCCCGCAGCAGCGAGTGACTGTACCTTCACGCTGCCTGTCGCTTCAACGCTAACGAGGCGGCGAGAACACAGCGCTCGCGAAGCTCTCGGCACAAGGCCATATAGCTGTTCTGTGACAAGGCGCACCCTGCCGCTTTCGCAGAGCGCTTTCAATATGTACAGTATACATAGGCTATGTGGGCCCGCGCGTCTCTCTTCAGCGCGCAGCGGCAGAAACGCAGCGCGCGCTATACCTATGTGGATGATACCATCGTCTTTCTGCTTCGTCGCGTTTCCAATTGCAGGCCTTAGCGGAATTGGTCTTAACCTTGATTTGCGATTGGGCCAGGCAAAACAAGGTCAAAATCAGTCAATCCAAATCTTTTTTTGTCTTTTTCAACAACGGGCACATTGGCACTTCTAAGCGCCGTCCGTCGATCCGACTGGACGGCGCTTTTCTAAAACATCAGGACCACATTAAACTCCTCGGCGTGGTCTTCGATGACAAACTGAACTTTCACGACCACGTTGATTACCGTAAGACTAAAGCCGACATTGGTCACCCGATTGCTCAATTTTATCCGCATGCATTTTACGCTGCGTCCAGTCCTTTTACGTCGTTTATAAAGACAGGTTCTGCTGCCTGCGGTTGCATACACGTCGCTGGTTTGGTGGCCGCCTTTCCCGACGACGCGCCTTCTGACACGACTGATGCCGGTGCAACGGTCTCTGTCAGTGGCATTGACCGGGGCCTATCATACAACCAGAACTTCGGCGCTGCAGGTTTTGGCCATCAGTCCGCCTTTCACTGTAGAGTTGGACCGCCTCAGCGCTGAATTCTCTCTTTTCACGCGCCGTCAAATCACTCATTACGGCGCTGAGACTTTCCATCCGCGCGACATCGCCTGCCCATTCAACCCGTGGTCCCGTCACTCTAGAGAAACATGTCGCTTCTCTTTCACGCGCCTCAACCCTGCACAGGCTGCCCGCATCGCTGTTCTTGCAGCTTATCAGAGCTCTTCACTGACGGCACATTTACGAGTACCTGTGCGGGGGCGGCATTTATTGTCTTCGACCCTCGTTTACGATTGGCTGCCGTGCGCAAGTTCGAGGTATTACACGCTTTAAGTGCGTATAGCGTTGAGATGATCGCTTTCGCCGAGGCGCTCGAGTTCCTTACTTCGTCGCCTCTGGGAGCGCCCGTTAACATCTACACAGACTGCCCATAGAGAAAGCAATTTCGCTATGGACTGCCTTTCACTGCTGGCGGCGATTTCCCATCTACGCGACACGGACTTGCGCGTGTGGCAAGCGGGCGCTCACTTTGCAGGCTCGTGAAGGTCGCCGAATATGCTTGTATCATAGAGAAAGGAATACAACAAGAGCGGACACTCCCATAGAGCCCAGCGGCCGAATTGATTGCAGCGCACCAAGCCGTGGGCGTTAATACCTGAAGCACACTTCTGGTTTCGTTTTTGTGCGCGCGCGTTTTGAATACTAGCTAGTGCGCGTCACGCCGGTTCCATTGTTCTTTTTTTTTTTTTGCAGCAAATATAGATATATTTGTTTTTTTATTTATTAAATATTTATTTGCAAATCATTTTATTGATAAGTAAAATTGATTGGGAACGATCTTCACAAGCCTCCATTGAATATGTGCCACGTACAAATTCATAAAAACGCAAGACACCTTGTGAAATGAGGAAATCTTTATTTTATTCTTTATAAATGCTCGTCGCGGGCTTTTTGTGCATTCATCCAACGTTGTGGCACCAGGTAAGCAGCAGTAGTTTCCGCAGGAAGCTGCACCAGACGACGTGAGCTGAAGAAATTACAAGTGTTATTTTGGTGTTAACATGTAAGAATAATGCCTGTAGAGGCCAAGCGTGCGGAAGTGGTGCATGGACGGCATTACAAACAAAAGCAGTTCGTATTTACACACACGGCGTAGAAAATACCCGACTCATCCCAAGCAATACCGTACATACCACAAACACATCCTAATTCCAAGCATTCCCCTCCTCCCAAGGCTTATTTCCTTTACTTTAATAGCACGAATGGGCGGGCTACGGCGCGTTTCGCGAACTTGGCCACAACCGACACGATAGTACGCTATGAACACACAGAGGTGGCCACAACACAGGCTCTCAACCAGAGCATGCTGGACGCTCGCAGAATTCCTTCTATACTCGCACTCAAGACAAATGCGTGGGTGCCGTTCAGAAAACAGAATTTTCGAGTTACTAGTTCCTGGCGTTTGAGCTCCTTGGCTTATCTCTTGTGCGTTCTGCAGGCGCAAGCAACGCACTCCCGTGTTATCACTCTTGACGATTGCTCGTCGCGTTTTCGACAAGCGTGGGTACCGAAAGAAGGCTTAAATTGTTGCGGGGACATAAAAATTGCCACAAACTTGTCGCAGTAAGATTCAGTACGCGCCAAACTAACTTTGTCACCACGGCCGAGCTGCTTTTCGCTGCGTCACAACAGGCGTGGCGAGCGGGCCTCATAAAAGTACCGAAAGTAATTTTCAACAATGTTGGGCGTCAGAGAAAGCGCCATGAACTTGTCAGAGCATTAAAGCGCGAAACCGCGCACCACGGCCGAGCTGATTTTCGCTAACCGCGTCACAGCGCCAGGCGCACCCACTGCGCTCGAAAGGTACCACAAAAAGTAATGAAATTAGTTTCAATAATGTTGGCAGTCAGAGAAAGCGCCAAAACTTGTCGCAGTAAAATTCAGTACAAGCGAAACTGCGTCACAGCAGCATGCCCAAAAACTACCGAAATTAGTTAAAATAATATTGGGGCTCATAGAAAGCGTCGCAAACATCTTCCAGTACGATTAATTAATTCAAATTAACTGCTCCACGAAGGCCACGCTGCTTTTCGTTAACTGCGTCAAGTCTAACCTAGGTGCCGGGCAGTAAGCCTAATTGCTTGAAGTGCGTCGCAGACTGTCGAACAAAGTTTCTCACTTTGCCGTAGTCCAATAGTGCAGTGGTGCCATGTCGAAGTTCCGAAGGAACGCAATAATTCGCCGGGAGGCAGCCAAACCAGGCTAAATCCCAAAATAGAAAAACAGGCAGACGGGTGCCCGAACAGTCCAACGCTCAGATGCGTGGCCGGTCTTTCTCGCTTCGGCGGTGTGTCTGACGAATGACGCAAACATCTGGCTCGTCATTCGCCGGTTCGCCTGTCGCTAGGCAACGGAAGTAAGCCGCAAAGTTTAATTTAATTTATACGCAGATATTTTTACTTTTTCCGGGAAAGAAAAAAAATTAAACAATTGCTGTTAATCTGATTTCACATTCTTTTTATTTCGATGCTCGCGGCCCCAATTCGTCGGCGTTAATACTATAGCGTGACTTGTTTCCTGTTTCCAATTTTCGCCGAGTGTCCGCTCTTGTTCTATTCCTTTCTCTATGCTTGTCTCACGTCCCTGGTCACAGGGGCGTGGTGGGCAATGAGTTGGCAGACTCCGCTGCGTCGGCGGCGGCGTGATCTGGCATGCTTAGAACGTCCACTTCGTCCACCAAAACAGTGCGAGCGCGTTTCTATCGCATAGCGCGGAACCAATGGCATGGTTACTGGCAACGGGAGGGCAGCGACACGCGCCTCTACCGCTGGATTCCAAGCGTCCATGCCATCCCCGATTGGTTCCTGCCGACCAACCTACTTGGGCACTTATTTACAGGGCATGGGCATTTCGTGTCTTATTTACACCGATTCTACCTCCGTGCTTACAATTTGTGCGCATGCGGCGCGGCGTGCGACAATGTGTCGCACTATTTCATCTGCCCGGCGCACATCGTGCGTCAATTGAGTGACGAGGCACGAGTTCCGCCTCTGTCGCCCGTTTGTTCCCTGCTGACTTCTCGACGTTCGCGAGCCCTGCTCTTGCAGCTGGCGCATCTCGCCGTCCTTCCTATCTCTTCTACCCTTTCCACTTCTCCCGATGGCTCCTGATCCCACTCTTTCGTTTCATTTTTACTTTTCTCGCCTCATGTTACTTTTGCATGTTTGTTAGTGTCAACTGCACTGGTTTAGCTTACTATATTGGCGGGGTTTCCCCGTGTTAGCTGACTCTAGCTGCATGCTTCATCTTTTTCTCATTTACTTCGTTCTCGTGTCTTTTTCCTATCATTTACCGCCCTTTTCCTGGCTATTCTGTCTTTTCATTGTGACCGTTATCGTGGCTGTTACTCATGCTTACTCATCCGCGCCCACCACCTGCCATGATCTAAATAAACCACGCTGATGCTGCGGGTTATTGCATGGGGTGGTGGGTAGGCGGCTTTGGGGAGCACTTGGGTTCTTGCACCTATCGGAGCACGCTTCTTGACATTGAGCGCCATTTCATTTTTCTACGCCGTATGCTTCTCTTTTATGTCTTCTCCATCCGGCTACCCTCCGCTTTTTCTTTTTCACAATTAGCTTTTACTCCAATTCCAGTTGGGATAGCTCACGCTTCCCCTTTTCATTTATGTTTAATTGGCCCTTTTTGCCTGCTGTACCTCTCTGGTGGTGCGGGCTTCCCCATTTTATTTTTTTTAATTGTTTGGGGACATACAAAAGCAGCGTGCGGAGCTGTTAGCAGTCGGCACTCTGTCCGCATCGCAAATCGTTTTGAAGATACGGTGAGCGCGGCCGTGCCATATACGCAGGCACCGCCGGCATACGTTTGATCACGGTTCATCATGGTTAGACGCGGATGGATAAGGCGCTAATGAGCGATTACGACTTATAATGATCGGAACATCATCATCGCACCGGGCACCGCCACCTGCAGTACTTTGCTTGCGTTATCAATGCACCTTGCGCCGCCGTCCGCACCAGTTCGTGTCGCCGCAGCGCTGTTTGTTTGTACTGGCCGGATCAAGTTTCATAACATTGATAATGACACCGGGCTGCGTGGAAATGAGCAAGTGGCACAATGCTTGCGCATGCTTAAAGGACTTGATTTTTAAAGGATTTGGTTTCCTTGAGACACCGAGCAACGAGCACCTCGACATATTCGAACACCGTTCTCCGAACGCCGCACGCGCCCCAGGAGCGGGCCCGCGTGGCCTCGCGAGCACCGAGAATGGCAGGGGAAACGAACGGCAGTGCTCACGAAATGGACATAGAGAACAATAGCCAAGACTCCACAGCGGTCCAGAGCAACATGGAATTCGACGAGAACAGCGGCAAGACGCTTAGTCAAGCTGGCCCATGGTTCCAAGCAATCAAGGCAAGAAAAAACAAGAAGGCGCTGAACGAGGACCGCATACAAGAGGGAGGAAAGCAAGAAAACCCCCAGAACCAGCAAGGAGGACTGAACGCGAGGAGCAACCCGAGAGTGGAAGCAAGCATGCAAGGCAACAGCAACCACCAACGGCAGCAAGATCAGGGAAGCCGAACCAACGGCAAGCCACCGCCGCGACGCGTGACGCCGCCGCTGCCAGAGAATGATTACAAGGTGGTATACCGACCAAGAACCGGCATGAAACTGTCCAGCTGGCCGGACGAGAAGATCGCCGAAGGACTTGCAAGGGCAAGTGGTTCTCCTTTCAAAGAATTTTGCGCGAACGTAACAATCCAAACGCAGTGGAAGCAGAACCTGATAATTGCCAGCACCGCAGACGAGGAATACGCACTGCAGCTCGGTTCCATCAGCAGCATCGAACTTGGGGCGGCCACATACGAGATGACGCCGTACATCAAACCGCTCCCAGGAACAGTACGTGGAGTCGTGCACGGTATCACTGCGTGTACGACGGAGAAACGACTTGCGGAACTACTGGCAGCCAACAACTGTGGCATCCTGCATGCGAGGATGCTCGGCAAATCCACCTCAGCAGTTATCACCTTCGAAGGTCCGCACATCCCTTTCTATGTGAAGGTGGCCGGCTCGTACACACGTTGTCGCCCATACCGCAGATCGGTACAGTATTGCAAGGCCTGCGGAGAAATCGGCCACCGGCAGGACGTATGCCCCAACCCAGACAAACATATCTGCAACCGGTGCGGGGTGCAGAACCCACAAGTAGATCATGATTGCCAGTTGCAGTGCAAACTATGTGGACTACCTCACGAGACGGCAAGCAAGGAGTGCGAGAAAAGGCTCAAGCCAAGACCCCCACCCCTGTACGTGAGGGAGAGAAGTCAATCAAGAGGCCGACAACCACCTATAACAAGGGAGACAAGTTCAAGCTCCTCGCAATATGGAACAAGTAAGCCACAGCAACAACAGCAGAAGATCACCTGGGCGGAAGTGATAGCCAGTTCCAAGTCGACAACCGATTCATTTCCCTCACAGCCGACACAAGAGCGAAATTCGAGATACGAGGAAACCATCTCCTCTCTTAGAAGGCAAAACGCCGACCTGATCAAGCGGAATGAAGTGCTCATGAAACGTCTAGAAGAGCAAGAAGGTCTCCAGGAGGAACGCGACAGAAGAGCTCAGGCCAGGGAACAAGCCCTGGAGAGGAAGCTCCAACATCTCATTGACGAATTGCAAAAACAGCAGAAACTGACCACAACACCAACGCCGCCGAGGGAACATACTCCCCCGATGGAGGACCTCGATTCGGGAATAGAGTACAAGATGAACAAGGCCCGAAC
The DNA here is from genome assembly GCF_050947875.1 of Dermacentor variabilis. Classification (NCBI taxonomy): domain Eukaryota; kingdom Metazoa; phylum Arthropoda; class Arachnida; order Ixodida; family Ixodidae; genus Dermacentor; species Dermacentor variabilis. The sequence continues at coordinate 148,446,112 of NC_134568.1, read as the reverse complement.
CGAAGACAAGGCCGAACTGAGAAATGAGTTCCGAGCCGAACTGGCTCAGGCCGTCGACACCATAAGCAAATCTGTGGCAGCCACCGTCCAAGCAGCCGTACAAACGCTCCGCCAGGAGATCACCCAGATGGGCAACGAACTCAACCAACGCATCTCCATTCTAGAAAGGGAAAAAGAGCAGGCAAGGAAAAAGCCAAAATACCCCATCAGAGAATCCCAGATGAACGAGACTCTGGGAAGCCAAGATGGCGAATAAGATAGCAAAGAAGAAAGAAGCGACCGAAACCCTCAAAATTTGGCAGTGGAATTGCAGAGGAATAAATCGGAAACGGCAAAATTTACTTCACCTATGCACCCTACACCAACCTGACGTCATCGCGTTACAGGAAACAGAAACAAATAATATTACGATGCGCGGCTACAAAACGTACATTGCCCAAGGAAGGACCCGGACCGCCGTCCTCATCAAGAAGCACTACACGACGCAGCAGCACCAAATCAACCACAGAATCGAACACACTCTGATTGAGCTGGTTCCTCCCAAGAAAACCCTGCAGAGCCTCTACATCCTGAATGTATACAGTCCTCCGCGCGACACACTAAAGGACTTGGACAAGTTCCTGAGAGAAGTGAAGAAAGTCACCAACGGTCAAAAACTTCTCGTGGTGGGTGACTTTAACGCTCCACATGTGGCTTGGGGCTACCGATCAACCAACAAGAAGGGTATGGACGTGCACAACGCGGCACAACACCACCAGCTGACGTTGTGGACCGATCCTCTAATACCAACTAGAATCGGCAACAGTGTCTCCAGAGACACCAGCCCAGACCTGACCTTCTCCACTGGCTTAAGGCAAGTCGAGTGGTCGAGACTGGACGAGACTCTGGGCAGCGACCATCATATCATCCAGACTGAAATCACGCACCACAAAACCCCTGTGAGATTAGGTCATGCCAAAATTACGGACTGGCCTGCTTTCCGGAAAGACGAACACCCCAGAAGCCTAGAGGACATCGAGGAGTGGACCAAGAACGTGATGGACTTGGTTACCAAGTACACAAAGACCATCCAACTCACTGCGGACAATCCCGAAGTCGACCCACACCTACTTCACCTCTGGGAGGCCAGGCGAGGACTTTTGAAGAGATGGAAGAAGCAGAAGAGAAACCGCAAACTCAAGATCCGCATTGCCGCAGTCTCGCGGCAGGCGGAGGAGTATGCTGAAAAACTCGGACGTCAGAACTGGAATCAAATGTGCGACCAGTTACAGGGAACCCTCAGCAATCGAAAGACCTGGGCCATTCTAAAGACCCTTCTCGCGAAGACGGAATCAAAAACTGTCACGGGGCAACACATACAAAGACTTATACACAACTTCCAGGGAACTGAAGAAGAAGCGCTCGAAGCCATCACCGAGAAGTACATCGGAGACGAGCAACAACGGAAGACGCAGCCGGTCATTCACCCGGAGTACGAGGGGGAACCCAATCCGGATTTAGACCAACCTTTCACCAAGTCGGAGATCGTGGCAGCCTTAAGAAATCTCACAAGAAACACGACGCCCGGCAGGGATAAAATTAACAACAAGACCCTCCGTAACCTGGACGACGGGGCAACGGAGAGTTTACTAAAGTTTATCAATGAAAGCTGGTAGAACGGCAGTATACCGGCTTCCTGGAAGCACGCGGACGTAACGATGATCCCGAAACCCGGCAAGCCCATCAACCTACAGAACCTGCGTCCGATCTCTCTCACGTTGTGCGCGGGAAAACTCTTCGAGCACATGGTCCACAATCGTCTCTCGCCCTATCTGGAAGAAGGTGGGCACCTGCCGAACACTATGTTCGGTTTCCGGCCTAACCTCTCCACCCAGGACATTCTACTTCAACTGAAAGAAGAAGTCATCGACGGCCTCAGCACATTCCACAAGAGTGCCATCCTGGCACTCGACGTGAAGGGAGCCTTCGACAACGTCTCACACGAAGCAGTGCTAAACAGCCTACAACATACCAACTGCCGACGGCGGACATACAACTACGTCCGGGACTTCCTGACGGGTAGAACGGTGACCATAGGCCTGGGGAATCTCAGGACCGAGAAGTTCCAAATACCGCAGAAAGGAACCCCCCAGGGGTCGGTGATCTCCCCGTTGCTGTTCAATATAGCGATGAGGGGATTGCCGAACCTCTTGGAGAACATCAGGGGTATCCGTCACGCAATGTATGCAGACGACCTGACCATGTGGACGTGCACGGGATCGGCGGGCGAACAACAAGACGCCCTGCAGGAAGCCATCGACAGGACCGAGCATTATCTGCACCGCTGCGGTCTTTCATGCGCGCCGGAAAAGTCGGAGCTCCTGATCCTCAAAAAGAGGACAAGAGGGCGGCCTCCGCAGGAGACACCTGACCCAACGTTGACACTAAATGGAGTCAACATACCCAAGGTGGACACACTCTGTATTCTGGGCCTCACTCTCCAGAAGGACGGTGCCGGTCTCGCCGCCATTAAAAAACTGCAAGCGACAGTTACCCAAGTCGCGCACTTGGTGCGAAGAGTGACAAACAAAAAGCACGGCCTGAAAGAGCAGGACACAATCAGATTAATACAAGCCCTGGTAATCAGCAGAGTCACTTACGGCACCCCGTACCTGGGTCTCAAGAACAGCGAGAGAGACAAATTGAACACCCTAATACGAAAGACCTACAAGCTGGCACTGGGGCTTCCACCGACGACGTCGACGGAGAAGCTACTCAGCCTGGGCATCCACAATACTTGGGAGGAACTAGTAGAGGCCCACAAGACGAGCCAGATAGAGCGACTCAAGCTCACCAGCACGGGTAGGGACACGCTAATAAGACTGGGCTACCCAGTCGAATATGAGTCCAGAAAACAGCGGGTTCCTCTACCCCTGAGGGAGAAGATCACGGTGGCCAGCATCCCGAGAAACATGCACCCTGAATACCACAGAGAAAGGAGGCGAGCGAGAGTGAAAGCTCTGCGTAAGGCCTACGAAGGACCAAAACAAGGAGAAGTCCGATACACCGACGCGGCGAAGTACAAGAACAGAGCGGCCCACGCTATCAGCGTGATCAACGGCCAAGGACAAGAGGTAGCAGCGGCCTCGGTAAGCACTCCAGACATCGACTGCGCGGAAGAAACGGCGATAGCCCTGGCGGCCACTACGGGCCAGCGAGAGGAAGATCTAATCACGATCATCACCGACTCACAAACAGCATGTAGAAATTATCAAAAGGGCCGCATTTCCAAACAAGCCCTGAGCATCCTCGAAAAGCGAGACAATTTTCCAGAGGTGTACATTGTCTGGGCCCCGGGACACGAGTCGCTGGCGGGTAATGTAGCGGCTAATGCCGCTGCCCGAGATCACATTCTCCGGGCTATCCCACCAGGTTCACGAGCACCGGTAGACCAACAAGATAGCGTCCCGAAAAGATACGCCGATATCCTGAGCCACTACAGACTGGGTAGAAGGATCTATCCACCCCCGCATCCCCAGCTGACAAGAGAAGAGGCGGTGATCTTCCGAAAACTACAGACCGGCACATTCCCGCACGGCACCCTGCTACACGCAATGTACCCTACGACCTATACTCACAAATGCGCCTTCTGCTCTACGCTTAATACCCTCTACCACATGGTATGGGAATGTCAACAAAATCCATCGACACCGCCCATCACCGGACCAACCGTCGAGCAGTGGGAGGCCCAACTGATAAGCTCGAGCCCTGAAGACCAGCATCGCCTGGTGAGCAGGGCCAAGCTATCAGCTCAAGCCAACGGCATCCTGGACTAGGGACGCCGCCCACCTCGGACGATTTTACCGTCGGCTCATTTCAACTAATAAAGTTTATTCCTCCTCCTCATTCCGCCAGTGTGTTTGCGGTCGTGGTGTTGTCGTGGGGCTAAAGGTCTTTGCTGCGGCGTGTCATGTTTATGTTATCGAGACGTCGACGTTGTTGCATCCGTGAAATTCATGGATACCGACAGTGTTGCCGCCGTCGCACCTCGCCCAACTTCAAGCAAAAGTGATGACGAGAACGACGATGTGGAAGTGGACGACGACCCTTCATTATCTGACGCGGCGCGTGCTTTGAGAGTCATGCGAGCTTTCGCAGAGAAGCGAGGCCTCGTGGACAAATTCGCTCGCGGCCTTACCGAGTTCGAAGGTGTCGCGGCAAGGCCACCATGGCGGCAAGTGAAGATCGCCGACTTTATGCTGCCTACCCACAAATAAAGCCTGTCTGAATGTGTGTGTTTGAGAGCATAGTGACGTAGTTGTTTTCCGGCCGGTAAGTAGCTTCTAAACTGGCATTGGCGGTTAATTCGTACATCGTTTAGTGCGTACGTAAACGTCGTTCCCGGCCGACTACGTATCAACGAGGTTTGACTGTACCCTCTAAGCGTCTGCCTGGTCTGAATCCATTTTGTAGTTCCCCAGTGCATCATTTTTCTCCACCCACTTTGGTAGTTCTAATTTTATGGCTTGCGTTGCCACTCTATGCAGTGTGTCCAAAATGAAGCTTTATGGTTTCCTAATGTTAGGCACTGCGAGGCACGCGATGACCATCTGCGCAAATAAGTTGTGTGGTCAGGGGGACACAAAGTGAGATGGTAATTATCGCTGTCAGCAGCCCAATTAACTAAAATTGAATACTTAACTTTTTGTTGACTGCAGTAAGTGGGTATGTTTGTATTGAAAAGTTAGAGGCAGTCGTGTTTCTGCATGGTATCAGTTGGAAGAATACTGCTAGCGTGTCTGTGCTCCGTGATATCCGACTCCAAATTTTAATTGTAGTTCGCATGATTACGCATTGTTGTGCCATTACCACAAGCCCGGATTCCGAATCTGCAAGGTGCAGAATTTATCCTGCGAGCGCCCTTTGGACAAACCCGGGGCTGCGCCGAAAGGCACAGCGCCCTAATTCTCCCTTGACAAGTCAAGATGCTGAGCCGTCAGGCAGTGGTGTCCTCCGGAGAAGCATCGGCGGGCAACATGTTCAAACGTGTCGCCAAGTGCCAGACAGCCCGGCGCCGTACATCCCCTTCCCTGGAGGTCACCGCGCCCGCCAGTTTTGAACGGGGTGGCGAGCGTGGTCGCTGGTTGGACCCCCTCCGACGACCGTCGAGTGCTCACTTTGTATTGGGCCGTTTGAGTGACAATGGTTTCTGGGGGCTTATAAGCCGCGGCGCGCCGCCTGGAAAACCGGATCCGCCGACCCACCGGGAGCAGAGTGCCGCTCTCGACTGGAGTGAGATGTGTCACGCGTTTTCGCCGGACGTCGCCGTGCGAGAACAGTCGCGTTTGCTGTGAGCTCTCGGCCCCAGTGCCGATCCCTTCATGTCCTGTATAATGACCTGTATATAGTGTATAAAGTCCCTTTTGTTATTCTCACCGACGCCTGACTCGGAGTCTTCGCTACCAACGCTCTGTCACGAAACGGGTGACGAGCGCTACGGGACCACCTCAAAGTCGTAACAGCATGCAAGAGAGTTAGAATCGGCGCAAAGCTCCTCCCTGATGTGACATGGCTGTTACGATTGGCGTTTAGTCTGGCAACGGATCGGAGGCATTTGCAAAGATGATAACTGTGCCCCTTCCCCTCTCGGCTGGCGAAAAAAAAAATTGAAGAACTCGGAACCGCTGTCGTAACAAACGACCGCGCAGCCTGTAACGATGGTGGCAGCTGCCATGCCGAGGTAATGACGCGAGCGGAGAAGCCGGAGGGCAGTGCGCGTGCGTAATGGCGACTAGACGAGCGGGCATGGTCCTTGCCTGAGCTACGCATATAAAGTGATTGCTGATTTCCAAGTACTCTAAGTTTTATTGAAATCAAGAGCAACCATTGCACGGCACACCGCGCTGTCATACACTCTAAAAAAAGTTTACACCGTTGGGGCTTACCTTGTCCCCAAACAATAATAGTCATCTGCCTTGCTTGCGTTTCCTCTCTTTGAAACTCGGCGCTCGCTACGTTCCGGTCGAGAATGCTCTGTCAAGCTGATAACGTGCAAGCCGTTCGTGACTATAGGAAGTACCCGGCTCGCAGCGTTAGAGAAATGCGGGTAAGACTGATGGCGGTTATTGTTTGGGGAGAAAATACAACCCAAAGGGTGTAAACTTTTCTTAAGAGTGTATCTTGATTAGGAGTGCACCTGAGAGCCATAAAGCATGTGGCATATGATTTCCGGGGCACCCAAGGGTCAGCGGAGGTGATTAAAACTGAGACCAATCCGGATTCCAGCTTTTGTGTCCCCGTTTCCCCTTTGCTGTCCCGGATCGAGGCACCGCCAAAGTACACAAAACAATGACACCTTGTTGAATGGCCCTGACAGCTCGATTTGCGCGCGCCTCGGAAGAAGAATGTGGTGGGCCCTTGTGGTCCCACTCGACGCCATGTCCAGGCGAGAGTGAGTGAATGACTGTCATGCGTGTTGGTCCAGCGAATCCAGTATGTATGTGTGCGCGTGTTAACTCTTCCAGCTTAACCGCTGACTGATTTCCGCTCAAATTAAGCTCAGTGGTAGTATTTTACGGTGGACTAAATTTAATAACGCATTTGTGAACGTTTTGTTTACAGTACCGTCGTCTGGGGCGACGGCACTAAGACGAAAGACTACAGTCTACGTAACGCGAAGCATTCATGTCAACGGTAGAGAATTGTTCTTATGAATCATAATCGTTCTGCAGCGAACGGTTAATGCTTTTGTCACTTAATGCGAACTGATGCGGAGTTTATGCGCATGTTGTGATACCCAGTGACCCAAGTAGGTGTCAAAGAAGTTCTTTGCAAAGCGACACCTGTGCAGTGGCTCCAGTGGCATATACCAGTGCCCTCCGCGGGATCGGCCCACATTTAATTTGGACTGCACTATCTTCGGGCTGCATAATCCGGAGAGTGACGGATGGTGTTTAGTGCTGACAGCAGTCTGCCCATCAAATGAACTCCAAATACGCACGGTGCGACAACACGACGTATAGACTACCGCGCTGTTTTGAAGCCACACACCGAGTGCCGTGCTAGTCTCCGGTTAGAGCAGAGCGAGCAGCAAGTGTGTGCGCACCCCCATCCACTTTTTCCCAGCCACTGCAGTAGCACACGCCTGTTCGCGAGCAGGTCTACGCATGAAGCGGCAGTTGTTATTGAAATGTTTATTAAAGTAATAATAAAACTTTTCCACTATCAGGAATGGGATCCATCAGGGCGGGGGAGGAGGAGGTCACTTCAAATATTGCTGACCATTTCGGAGTCGCTCATAAAAACAAATGACTACAATATGAGGCGCCTCTCCTCGTGGGGTACAGTGCGAAGGCCCCAGGCGGGGCCTCAGCGTAGGGGGAAGGGTGACTATTGCCATTCTCCGGTGCTGCACTACAGCGAGCGCTGAGCAGCCCTAAAACCCCTGCATCCACGCACCACCGTCGCTTTAAGCAGCCGCAGAGAATATGCCACTGATCCAGCAGCTGGTTCCTTGGACCGGAGCGGCAGGTGCTGATTGCCAGGTCTGAAGGCGCATCCTGGCGCGGCGGGTTGGGTCACTTTTGAGTCCCTTTCATGAGCGTGAACTGGAAGCACCATTTGAACAACACACCTTCAGTCACCGTGAAACCAGCGAAAATAGACCGATTATTTGGTGAATATTTTTCATAGGGAGCTTTATCGAGTATATTTCACTAGTGATGTGATGATGATATTTTCTGTCTACTGTGGGTATGTGTCCGCAGTGGACATAGAATATGATGATGATGATGACGATGATGTCTGTACTATTCTTCCTGCTATTCGGGCCAGATAGACAGCAGTCAGCAGCAAAGTTTTTATTGGGACCCTAACTACAGGGTCCTTGTGATGTCACGCCTCAGGAAACCATTTTCACAGAATAAAAGTAGTCTGAGAAAAGGAAAGTGACTTGTGGCCCGCTTTACCACTTAGTGCGTAGGTGGCCGCATATGTATACTTCCAGTAGCGTGGAAGTGAGCAATGTCGATCTACCTTAAGTAAGCGTACCTTCAAGATTCAAAGTCTTACGAACTCCTGGTGATCTCGGAATCAGACAGCTCACCGTTGGAGTCCCCGCTAGTCTGTATTGTAATGTCGTCCGCATGCACGCTGAAGCGAAGTCGTGCATCAGCCAGGCGATATCAAAGTGGTGCCATCACCAAGTTCAACAGTAATGTCGAAAGGACTGCGCCTTGTGGCAGTCCCACTCGTGATTCCGTCAGTGTAGAGAGTGTCTTCCCCACGGCAACTTTGAATGCACAGTCATGGAGAAGGCCGCGTATGTATGCCCAGGGTACGCCTGTCATACCGCGGCACCAAATTCAGAAGCTAGGATCGAGGGGTGATGAACGGAGTCAAACGCCTTGCGTATGTCGACCGTGAAGCGGTGGAATTGGCGCGGACTCGATTCGCGGCCTAGTTATGCTGCACGGGAAGTTGGCGTCAAAGAGGTTCATTGAAGAGTGGCACATAAGCAGTGCCACATACCCAGTGCCACATATACCCATGGGAAAGGCCCACATTACCCAGTGACACAAGTTGGCGTTAAAGAGCTTCATTGAAGAGAATCATGAGAAGCCAACAAACAAAGACACCAAGGAAAACATAGAGGAAATTACTTGTAGCTTACCAATTGAATTAAAGAAATGATAAATTAATGGCAATGAAAGTGGATGAACAAATAACTTGCCGCACGTGGGGAACGATCCCACGTCTTCGCATTTACACATCGCACATGTAATGCGAAGACGTGGGATCGTTCCCCACGTGCGGCAAGTTATTTGTTCATCCACTTTAATTGCCATTAATTTATCATTTCTTTAATTCAATTGGTAAGCTACAAGTAATTTCCTCTATGTTTTCCTTGGTGTCTTTGTTTGTTGGCTTCTCATGATACGATTAATAAAATCGGGCCCCTCGGTTAACACCCTTTCTTCTCGTCATTGAAGAGAATGTTTGTTGTTGATGTCAAATAGGTTAATTCAAGAGCAGCGCATGTCCAGTGGCAGTCACCCAGTTGTTTCTGGGCCACATACCCAGTGCCTTCGAGACCGACCTAAATTTCACACTGCACTATCTTCGGGATCGGCCCACGAAAACGCCGAATCACGCCGAGTCACTAATGCGAATGCTTCGCATCAATGATGTAGTTCGCTGCTGCTGCTGCAGATACTTCTATTGATATTTCTATGAAACTGTGTGGCGACGAATATATCATCCAGCCTGCTTGAGCTAATCAGGCTTTCCTTGATTTTATCTCTTCTTATTAAAATCTATATCTCTGTATTGTACAGTTATCTACCTATATGCATTTAACAACCCCGGCTCTGTAGATCTCTTCCCTGATTTTTAATGTGAAACATTATTGTCGAGTGTAGCATGGTTTTTATTGCCATCTGGCTAACCCTTTTCTTGGGCCGATCTCGATGGTATAGCGCGGTCTCGGCTTTGTGCTTACTGAAAAAGCGCGCCGGGGGTTTTCCATAAGGGCTATTGTATGTACCATCTGTATTACCTTCTACCGTCTTTCTGACCGTTTGCCATATGTCTCACCGTTTTTTATCTAACCTCTTTCACTTCGCTCTTCAATGAGCAAAAAATTATTTCAAATTGCTCTGGTGCTCGCTGGAATAGAACCCAAGACCCGCCGTGGTTGCTCAGTGGCTATGGTGTTGGGCTGCTGAGCACGAGGTCGCGGGATCGAATCCCGGCCACGGCGGCCGCATTTCGATGGGGGCGAAATGCGAAAACACCCGTGTGCTTAGATTTAGGTGCACGTTAAAGAACCCCAGGTGGTCAAAATTTCCGGAGTCCTCCACTACGGCGTGCCTCATAATCAGAAAGTGGTTTTGGCACGTAAAACCCCAAATATTATTATCATTATTAATAGAACCCAAGGAGTGGAACGCGACTTTCACCATTGCGGTGATATATATAAGGCGCCGTAGTTCCATTGGCCAAAATTGACACATTTGGAGCCTGCAGCTACTTGCTTCCATGTCTTTGTTGATTAGACTGAAATTCTCGTGAATTGGACCCGTGGTGCGTGAATGCCCGTCGCAGCGCCTGCCGCCAGCGCCTGAATTGCGTGTAAAGTTGGTGCACGTGTCGGAGCATCTGCTTCAGCGCCATGGCGCCTGCTTCGTTTTTGGTCGTACTGCCGCGGAATTTCGGTTGGTTGCAGTATAGTTTTATGCAACAGCGCTTAATATTTGTTTGGTTTTAAGGTTTTATACGCCATATGGGAATATTAGGTGTTTCTACGTGGCAATTAATTTAGGCTATATTTTGCTATACATATTATCGCAATAATAGAAGGACGGTAGCTTCCACAGAAGCTCAGCAGTCGTTAAATCCCGCCGACAAACATTAAAGCGTATTTAAATATGTACGAAATATGCTCCATTCGCAAGAGTGAAGAAGTGAAATACGTGAAGCTAGATACACGCGACTAATACAGCCATGGTCATGCACGTGGCACGGTGATCATATGTCTTAAACCTACAGTTTTTGGTTCGTTTGTACATGCGAACAAATCTTGTCATAGATGTTCGGGATTTAGTGGTACGATTTGTTTTGTTTTATGTATTTTTTTACTGTCTCTCAGACAACGTGCCCACACTTCTGTATCACATTGTACAGTCAGATCGTATAGTCTTCGGCCGTCAAGCTACCAATTGAAATGTATTGCGAAAATAATTTTTGAGCTAGAAGACGCGGAAAAAGAAAGAAGGGTACAGGACATACGAAATGCTTTGTGTGCCCTGTACCCTTCTTTCTTTGTCCGCGTCTTCTAGCGCAAAAAAAAAAAAAAATGTTCTCAATGCATAACCAACTAGCCCAAATCATTGCTTTAGTTGAAATGTGGCTCCATTAGCCGCATAAATTTATGCTGTATCTTCCTCACTTAACTTACGTTATTATCACTTAAAATATTGTTGGTGGATAAATATATATTGCGGCTTTCTTAAGCTTTATTGCCCGTACAATGCAAGGCTGTCGGGATCAGCGCGCGCCCTCATTAACCTGCATTAGAAGCGTATCAGGCCGCGTAGTCTTGTCTTGTTCATGTGAGCCTCCAGTGCATGATAAAACAGATGATGAAATTTGCTTAAATTTTTTGTTTTTAGCGTAGCAGAGTTCCGAACAGAACAAAATAAGAAAAAAAAGAGTTCGATAGATTGAAGTGGGGTGGGGAGTGGTCATGTTTTTTTCTTTTGTTGTGCTCTAACATTTATGTAGTTTTAACTCCTATTTGTATTTTGCATAGTAGTCAAGGTCGTATTGATTTGTATATCAAATTCGTCCGGTTTGGGTGCTCTTACAGGTGCAGTTCACAGAACTACAATATCTGCTTTTGGTGCAGAGTTGCGGATTTGTAATTTGCACTGCTGCCGAAAAATCAAGTCCGATACTTATTTTTTTTTTCACTATACTGCAAATGTTATCACCAATTGTAAACCGACCGCGTCTAGAACTATGGCAATCTTTGATAACACGCTAACTTACTGGTATCAAAATTGAGAGGAGGGGCCTATAACTCATTCAGATGGTTGAAGAAATCTTTGATCAGTTTACTTTTGCATAGACCAGAAGTGTTGCCATTGCATACTGTTGTGAAGTCGGGGGTCCGCGCGGCCACGAAGGTTCCATGGATAAACCTACTAAAGTTTACTTCCTCCTCCTCCTCCTCCATGGATGGTACCGTGCCAGGTGCGGGATAAAGAAAGGGTAAGAGCGATGTTCAAGAGATGAGAAAAAGGTTTCTAAACAAAAGTACATGATCAAGTTTTACAAACACGGCTCCAACTCTCGGGGCACACCACATGCTAGAGTCTTTGCATGTCCAAACCTCCCTTTCACAGCGATCCAGATCCGCTTTTTATGCCGTTTTTTTTCGTCTTTCACTCGTCGAGAGAATTCACTGGCCAGTCACAAGGGCTGAACAATTCCGGTCCCAATGTCCCACATTTTTGCAGTACTCCCACTTTTTTGTGGAACCCTCTTGTCTCCAACGTTCTACCGTTTTGCCGGCTCTCTGGTCTGCAACGTCCCACCGTCATCAAGAAATATTTTCCTGACGAAAGGTCATTTGAGAAGATAAGGCGTAACATGTTTAAAAATTACACAATAATACAATTTCTGAAGACGACTTCTGACCAGAATTATTAGCATAAAGCAATGTGACTGCATAACGCAATAGTTTAATATTACTCGTCAAAGCATGGCTTATGCCACTGGTTTCATTTATTTCCTAGAGACGGAATAAATGATTACAGGGTAATAAATTATCAAGAGCACAAATAAACAATTAGATTAACAAACAAATCAATAGGTAATCAAACAAAGCGATATCTTAAAAACGTGAAAGGACACGAGAGCAAGCAGGAACAGCGTGTATTGCGTTATTGGGCAGCTCATAAAGCATCTGGCGAATCAAAATTAATAAGGCAAGCGCACAGCACTGACCAAGGAGCATTATAAAATAGCGCAACCAAACGTCTTTGCGTTACCAAAATGCCTCACCTTGCTTGCGCTGTTATGTACCCCATTTTCGTTCCTTCGTATAAGTTTTTGCATTGTTTTCTAAGCCTGGGTTTGCTTGAAGCTTGCCTCACTTCCCTGAAGCTTCCCTCACTACCTCCTCGCCTTGTATTAGCACCTGATAACTTTTGCCAGCTGAATGCCTCATAAGGAATACTCTGTAAAACTGGCGCCCTCGTACAGAACGGGGCAGAGCTATGCGATAACTCCGAACTTCTTTCTTCTTTCAAGACTTATCGCCACGCAACGTTCACGAAGGTGCACCCCTCCATTAGAACAAGAGCGAACGATTTTCCGAACCACTCATTTACGCCGAATCAGACTGTTAAGCGCTCGTTTTATTTATTTATTTATTTATTTATTTATTTATTTATTTATTTATTTATTTATTTATTTATCATACCCTCAGGGTCAAAGGCATTATAGAGGGGAGTGGTACAAAAGAAAATGTGGTGCATAGCAAGTAAACAAAACGGAGCGATTAATATGAACAAAACACAATGCTACAATACAAAAGGTTTCTTTCTACACAATCTTAGCTGGTGTGTCACAAAAAAGAAATCCCTGGTTATACAATGTTAGCTAAATTTTCAGAGAAAAGGCTGTCATTAGAAGTATTTACGATATCAGCGGGAAGGTGGTTCCAATCTATACATGTGCGAGAGAAAAAAAGACTGCGAAAAATGCCTTTTGTGGCATAGATAGGTCCCAACTTTATGGCAGTGATCGACACACTGTGATACATAATCAGGCCTTGTGAAGAATTGCGTGTGCAGTGTAGGATGATGATAGATCATATGAAAGAGTTATAGACGTGCAATTCTACGTCGAACAGTCAGCAAAATAAGACTAAGATTATGTTTCATGGAAGAAATGCCCGCAGTTCTGATATAATTAGAAAATATAAAGCGAACTGAGTTATCTTGGACAAGTTCTAAGGCCGTTTTCAGGTTATCCTGGCCGGGATTCCATAAAGAAGTAGCGTATTCTAATTTAGGACGTATTAGAGTTTTATAGAGCAGGTGTTTTAGGTTAGAAGGTGAGCTAGAGAAGTTCATGCGCGCTGTCTTCCTTCCCAGGCTGTCTTTCCGCGCTTCTATAGTGTTGTAGATAACGTAGTCAAAGTTCAGAGGGGTAATTAGATTACAGAGTCCGTCCTGTACTGAACATAAAAATTGGCAGATGATGATGAATCTCAATTGCAGAGTCGCGGTGAATATCGCAGCTGTGCGAACCGTTCACCACCGCTGCCGGCGTTCTTTGTAATGCCAGCGCTGTGACAGCGAATGCGCGTAGTCATCCAGTGAGATATTTACAGGTTCACTTGGTCCGTGCATTACACTATGCTTGCTGTGTTGATTAGTAGGTTAATGTTTACTACGATTTATATGCCCGATATAACTGACATATAGACTCGTGTAAGGGGCGCACTTTCTTGTCACGATTTTGACAAGCCTTACATGGGACCGGGCCATTTGACCTAATTTTTCCAACTACGTGTATGAAATTCGCCGTAAACCTCCGCGATCGCTTCCTTTGGCCATCTAGTAGCGGCGCGCGAACGTACGCTGCGCGGGAAAATTCCCTTTTGAGCGTGATCGAAATCACCGCACCGAACGCGATTGCTTCTCGGTTGTATTTCTTTTAGTGTTGCCTGTCAAGTTGGGTGTGCGGCTCGTACACGAATTTATAGCATAAGAGCTTTCGCGTCACTGACTTATACTTCGCTATCACTAATACTGCTTCGCCTTGACGGCGAAACTGCGGCCTCTCTCTCTCTCTCGATTTTGCTTCAGCGTGACTCCGAGTAAACGCTGCTGCGCATGGCTGCTACTGATTTTAATTTTGAGTGAACCAGGCGTGGCCACATTTCAGTTACTGAGTGAATTGTATACGGATACGAAGGTCGTTCCGAAAACAAGTTTCGTCATTTTTTTTAAAGAGAAGATGGTACAGTAGGTGAAACAATCATTATAACAATCCACGCCCGTTAATGGCTCAACAACGGAAGGTGCGTCAGCAGAGGAGGAATGACACATGTGCAGATAGCCGAAGAAGAGAGAGGAGCGGCAGGCTGGCGTTCCCGAGGTTATTCGAGTACAGATCACGATGGCAGTCAGACGTGTCCTGACAACGTTGGCACCATTGGAAGTGCGCGCTGTTATCTGGTATGAATGGGCACGTGGAGCTAATGTGTCCGTCATCCATGAACGCCTACAGATCATGTAAGGTGATGAGGTCATGTCTCGTCAAATGGTTGGTCGCTGGTGTTGCATGTTCAGTGACGGAAGATCAGATTCGTCGCTTCGGATGGGATAGAATGGACCACCCGGCCTACAGCCTCAATCTTGTCTCATCGGACTTTCACCTGTTCCCTGCGATTGAAAGCCACACTCTCGGGGCGTCACTTCCAAAAGAATGCTGAGGTGGAGCAGGCTGTGCGACAATACCTTGCATTGCAGGGCACCGAGTTTTACCATAGTAGTTGCTTCAAACTTATTGCACGCTACGACAAGTGTCTCAATGTCGGTGGAAGGTTCATGATGCTATGGTGTATTTTTTTGGCAACAAATTTTCCGTGTGAAAATAAATGACGAAACTTGCTTTTGGAACGTTCCTCGTATATTTATGACCTCTGAAAGCAAGTGGCGATGTTTCCATCCCTAACAAATGTAAATTATTAGAATAGGTTTTCTTTCATGACTCGTTAGTACTGTCTACTGGACAGAGAAGCAATACTGAGACACATATCATTCACGTGCATGTCACACGCCGTTGATAAAAGACTGTGCAGAAAGGGTCACTAAAGTCTGCAGTTTTTTTTTCAGTATCAAAAAAGCACGCAAAGCAATTTGAAGCGAGATGAGCATACAGCAACATACCCATTCTTTAGGCATATGCTATCCATATTATTAGAAATAATTGTTAGTTGGCTACCTCCTTTTGTTGAAAACTATAATGAAATTTGTCCTGCTTATATATTTAAATATATAGTGTTTGTACATGGTTTTGACAGTGAGTGAGTGAGTGAAACAACTTTATTCGCTCCACAATAGACGCGAGTAAACTCAACGTCACCTGGCTAGGCCCACTTAGCCTAGTCGCTTCACAAAGGTTATTGATGCAAATTGGCCGCCTCAAACAGATGATAGCAGGGCGAGCCCTTCTACAGAGCCTTCGAAAGAGATCTGAGTACTGAGCGTACTTGGCCCTTAATACTCTTGGTTACCTGGGTCTTGACGCTAGAAGTCGAACTAAGAGGTTGAAACCACCTTGGTCTTTCGCGAGCCTCGATTGTTCGTTGACAATTCCTCACGTTCGTGCTAAGCGGAGTTCTCCTTTGGCGGCAACGCGTTCGCTCGTACTGGAACATCTTGAGACTGAATATGCACGTCATCTTCAAATTTTTACTGATGGCTCTGTGGACAAGGTCAGAGGATCTAGTGCAGCTGCTTTTCACATTCCCTCTTTGAAGTATGATTGGTTGGTTCGCTTCACTGCAGTCGTGTCCTCCACAACGGCCGAAAGCGTTGACATTGAGGCAGCTCTAAAGAAGCTACGGCTTTGTACGCCTCAATCTGCTGTCATTCTTACAGGTTCAAAATCCGCCCTTCAAAGGATGGAGCACGGGTTCCCTACTGATGCCTTATGTCTAAGCTCCCTACGCTTGGTGCACAATCTTCATATCAAAGGTTTCTCCATACGATTCCAATGGGTGCCCTCGCACATAGGTGTCATAGGCAACGAGACAGCGGACAGCCTCGCCCATAGAGCGCTGTCGGGGAATCCATTCAGAAAAGTGCCTCAAGAGGACAAGAGACTCTTCAGAGAAGCGGTGTCGTGCCACTTCAATTCTTTGTGGAGCTCACCTCACAAGCCATGTGTGACCAAGGGTCTCAAAAGAAACCAAGCCACTTTACTGCTCCGCATTCGCACGGGCTCTGCTCGTACCCCTGCGTGGATGTATAAGACTGGCCTGGCGTTGTCTACATTATGTTCAACGTGTGGTGTGTGCGGTGACATAGAACATTGCCTTATGTGCTGTGCTCTGTATACGCGGAAAGAAGTGTGTTATTTCGGCCCCTCAAGAAGACAGAAATTCCTTACAGTTCTCTTCAGGACATTGTTTTCCCGCGTGGGAACCAGTTAGATAGGAAGGAGGTTTCTCGCCTTCTTTTAAATTACCTGCAGGACATGGATTTGGCCTCCACATGTTGACCTTAGGAGTGACTATGTGTAGTTGTGAGGTCTGTGTCTGATTTATATGATTTATGTATTTTAAGTGCCGCTACGGTGGAGCAATTTCCGGCAGCAACTGAAAGGCTAATCCCACCAGTAGCTTACAACCACTCAACTCAACATCAACTTGGCTTCTCCGATTTTATGTTGCAATGCAATAATAAGGTTATAGGCGTCGCCATTCTTTCCTTTTTTTCCGTCGGCGTTTTATCTTTCTTTTCATCTGTATTATTTCTCGGACTACTCATGGCTATTCTCTGCTGATACACTTTTTTCTTTTGCGGAATAAAATTAGCTTCGCAAAAAGAAGCGATGTCTTTAAAACGTGACCGCAGTCTTTTGGTCGGTGTCCGTCGTTTTATTGCTTCATGACCACAGTTAGTTAACGTCTGTAATTCTATTGAAATTCGGCAAGTTTGACTCCAGGAAGCTAAACATAGCAGGATTGCCAGCGTACGCACAATCTTTTACATATGTGGGCGGTGGTTTTTTGTGTTGCCGAGTTGCTGATACGGGGCAGGATAGGATAATCGCCTTGTGATCGGTAATACAGTTTAAAAAAATTATGGGGTTTTACGTGCCAAAACCACTTTCTGATCATGAGGAACGCCGTAGTGGCGGACTCCGGAAATTTTGACCACCTGGGGTTCTTTAACGTGCACCTAAATCTAAGTACACGGGTGTTTTCGCCCCCATCGAAATGCGGCCGCCGTGGCCGAGATTCGATCCCGCGACCTCGTGCTCAGCAGCCAGACACCATAGCCACTGAGCAACCACGGCGGGTAATACAGTTTTCAATGAACACAGTAGATTCCTGCAGCGTACTGCTCACTAATATTAGGTCCAGGAGCGACGATGAGGATAAACTTATCCCAGTATCTTCAGTAACTATAGTTGATCAAAAGAGAAAGTCAAGACGGTGTCCAGTAGTGATTCCGAACTTCGTACTTCCCGACCATCGTGTGTAACATTTTTCCAATTTATTCCGGGTAAGTTGAAGTCCCCAGCTACGATCATTTTTGACTTTGTATTGGTTTGCTTTGAAAGATAGTCGTGCATCATTTCAAAAAATATTCAGGTGCAGCATTCGGCGGTCTGTAGACGCCCCCCAAGATTACGCACTTATCATAATACGTGAGCCTGCACGATACGCTTTCATGGTCCGGAATTCCATCTAGCACTAAACATTTCAAATTGGTTTTAATTGCTACTGCTATCCCTCCTCCTCTTGATCCCCTATCTCTGCGAAACAACCTATATGGCGAGAGGTCTATTCCAGAATCTAAGACCACCGGATGCAGCCATGCATGTTTCAGTTATTACTAATACTTGAGGGTGGTACGACAGGAATCACAGGATCAGTTGTTCTAGTTGACCAACATTTCTTTACTGTACATCGCGCACTCAAGGAAAGAATTCTGATTTTTTTTTCGTGTGCTGTCAGTTTGCATTATGTTTTATTACGGCCTCTACGGGGGGATGAAATGTTATTTTCACTCCGGGAGGAACTGATGGCTTGCTTTATTTCAGTCCTGACATTTTTTATCGGTTCCCCAGTAAATATTTTCCCGTCAACTTTCAGTTTGTCAAATGCAAGCTTTACTTTTGAACCTTTGGCTCTGTCGTTTGCGGAAGACTGCCATAATCGAGCTCTCAGTTCTCTCACTCTTTTCGAGAAGTCTTCGGAAATAGAAAACGATGCGTCTTTAAGTTTAGAACAGTTGGAAAGAATTTTAGTTTTTTCAGTAATGACCGTGCGCTTTCGGTCACTGCTTCGGGTGCCTATCCTGTGGATCCTTTCTGGGGATTTTACTTCAAGGCTCAGTTTGTCCTTAAAGATAGTATGTTTCACTATGCGTTCAAGACGATGAGCAAAACGAGAACAAGGTAAAAGCGGGAGCCAATGTTTCGAGAAGTGGACTTGTCTTTTTCAAGGCGACATTTGCTTTTCTCGGCGCAGTATATGTAGGCGGGGTTCTTCTAAAAGGGAGAGGGGGTAAGGCGGGTGCGTGCGGCAACGAGCGAAGGTGTTTTAACGGCGAGGGTGCAGAATTGTCAACAAGGGAGTGCTGTGCACAAGGCCGGTGACACGGCCGTGTGTTAGCCGGCATGTCAACGGCGTGCGCAGCACCCCTCTATTACCTGCTTCGCTGGTAGTCATGGGCTATCGTGCCTCTGAAAGAGATAATAGAAGGAGCGTCAGAAAACAGTGCTCGTGAGAAAAATGAATAAAAGAAATTGGGCTATGGAATAAATAGATAAATAAAAGGAAACAAAGGAAAAAAAAACGCTAAGCAAGCAAACCAAGTGTTGTTGCCTATAGCTCGAAATTTAGCATAGCGATTAGATTCTAAAGCTTCCTTTGAAACGTCTATGCCTCTTGGTTGCAGTGTTTTGAACTTATGGATAAGGTTTGATTCTCTGTATATTATTTTTCGCTCAGAACGGAAATTTGACTGTAAGATGTAGAGTTTAAGTTCATCAAAGTTGTGATTTGGTTGGTTGATATGCTCGACGACGGCCTTGTCAAGCTTTTTAGCGGTGTCCGCGCGATGTCCGTTTAATCTGGCGTTCATTGATTGTCCCGTTTCACCGATATATTGTTTCTTACAGAAGGAACATTGAAGCATATAAATCACATCCGAACTTTCACAAGTAAAGCTGGATTTGACTTCGTGTGTATAACTATTTGGGCTACTTTTAATTTTAATGTCACTTTGAATGTGCCTGAAGGTTTTGCACCTGGGGGGACAACATGCTTTTATTTCGGGGGAATGATGTTGGCTGACTTTCGCGTGCACTAGTATGTCTTTAAAGTTCCTGTTGCGGCAATAGGTAACTCTTAGTACATCCGGGAACGCCTTCCTCAGATGCTTGTTACTTGACAATATTGGGTGGTATTTTCTTAGGATGTTGTTTATGTGTGGGAGTGGATTAGAATATTTTGTTATAAAGGCCGACGGTCGGTCAGATTCTAGTGTAAGCTGTTTCTTCGCTAATTCAGAGTGTCTCTCCAATCTTGACGCGACATCATAAGTTTTATCGAGAGCAACTTGTGGATAGTTTCTTTTTGCTAGCGATGTTTTAGGGTAATTTAGGTGGTGGATATAATCGTTGTCTTCGCTGCAGATTCCTATTATACGTTTCGCTTGTACTACAAAAATTCCTTGCTTGCAGTATCGCGGGTGATGACTGTTGTAGTTTAAATATTGCTGGCTATCCGTAGGCTTCCGGGCTTCCGGTAAAGTGTCGTTCTCAGTTTTCCGCTTTCTATGTAGACCGTGGTGTCGAGGAAGTTGATTTTACTAGGAAAATGGTGAGCAGTAAACTTAATACTCGGGTGAAAGCGATTGAAATGGCTAATTAAGTCGGTTAGCTCGATTGTGCCATGTTCCCATATTATAAATATGTCGTCAGTGTAACGCAGATAGGTGTGGGGTTTTAAAGGGTAGGATTTCAACAGGTTTGCTTCAAGCTGTCCCAAGAAAATGTTCGCATACGTGGGACCGAATGCTGTTGCCATGCTAGTGCCGAAAGTTTGCAGGTAGTGAATAGAATCAAATTCGAAATAGTTGAGCGTGACAACTAACCCAAGGAGTGACAGGTAAACTTCAGTAGCGTGCGCTAGGGCATTCACTCATGGGTATGTTAGTGTAAAGGGCAGAAACATCCAAAGTGACTAGAATAGCGTGGTGGTGAAGGATTTGGTTGGCGTTGATGCCGTCGATAATTCGAAGGAAGTGCGGCGTATCTTTAACAAAAGATGGGAGGGTGGTGGGGATGTTTGAAAGGTGGTGATTTAAGAATTTAGATACTGACTGGGTAGGTGTGTTGTTATTAGACGCAATAGGCTAACCTAGGATTTCTACTGCAAATATTTCTTTGACGGGAACCTCATGTATTTTAGGCAAAAGATAAAAGCGGCCTGCTTCTTTGTTCTTGGGCTTCATGAAGGGTTATTCAGATTGCGTGATTAGTTCCCTGGACAGGAGCTCCGCTATTTTGCTTTCCGCAAAGTACCGTATATGCACGAGCTGGAAGCATGTTATAATTTATATAGCTTTGTGTTATAATTTGGACGTATCAGAAAACACGTTTATCTTTCTAGGAAGCTGAAAGCCCGAACCCCTGGGAGACCAATTATTTATGTTTGGGTAGAAAAAGTCTGAATGTCATGTGTTGGGACGTCGCTGATGGAATAACCTAAACGTTTAAGTAAATTTGGGGAGTATACTGTTGGAATCGCGAGAATAAGCAAGCACAGACATCTGGCGGCCAGTTTTCTTGTGCACGTTCGCAGAAAATATTTCGCATGCTCATTCTACAACGTAATCATGTCCGTGATACGTTTTTCGGACCTTGCGGACGTCTTCATTTGGACGTAGGACGTGTGGACATTTTTGGGACGTCTATGGGCCGTTTTGTGTCATCTAGGGAAGTGTGGTTCCACGATACTTTCAGGGGACACTAGACCAGTGTTTCCTATTTTTTTAGGCCTTTACAGCCACCGCAGCACATCACAGGCATCGTAGCCCATTATACCCGCAGTCATGTTTTTAACATTCTACCGCACTACTAAACATCGATACTGACGCTCTTTGGTGGTTGTAGCCCTTGCGCCATAAAACAGTATTAATAATATTAATAATAAAGGGGAATAATAAGTAAAGATAAATGAATAGATTGTGCTTCTGGAATAATTACGTCACATTTACGGTTTACAGAACTTCACTGCGAAAAAAATATATATTAAGGTGTTCGAGTAGCGAAATCTCCAAATCGAATCGAATACGAATAATCGAGAACGAGCTTCGAATGTACAATGTTGTCTTCTTTCTCAAAAAAGTGAAAATATAAAGAATGCGGGCTGTCCGCTTGGTAAAGAAAGAAAAGAAAAAACTAAGCTTATTTACGTTATGTGACACGTGAAATGCCCTTCACAACTGGACATCCAGTCAATCAAGGTGCTTGTACTTGACCAACAACTGAAAAGTGATCGCATTTGTTGCACTGTGACAATGACAGTAATGATACAAAGGAACAGCATGTCACCAGATGCAACGAAGTGTTTGTTAGTTGTAGTTGCTCATTGTACTCCTTCAGCTCCTCACATTGTTTTAAAGGGATGCTAACATGGTGAGACTGTATAATTAATAAATTGCTTTGCCTAAATCAAGACAACAAATTCGCAGGCTGTCTAAGGACAAGGTATGCTTACAGAATGACTGGAAATTGTTGAATAGAAGTTGTCTGCTCCATGCGGTCGCTCAAGAACTGGTGTGTCTGCACAAAAAGAGGGGCTATCCAGCATAAGATCACACGAAACAGTCACCACTTCCATCAGGCTTTCCAGAATTCACTACTCGAAATTCACTACTCGAATTACGGATAACAAAACTTACTGGAATCCGCAGAGAGAAAGTTCTCTCTGCGGACTCCAGTAAGTTTTATTATCCATAATATTCTAACTTCGAGTGGTGAATTCTCGAATCAAATATGAATCCAATATCAAAGCGTATTGAATTCGTATGAGAAATTTGGAATATTCGCACAACCTTATCATATGTGAATGTGCAGGAGGAGGAGGATGAACGTTACATGGAAGAAAGGTGGAGCGGTCGGCTTGAATGATGTGACTCTAGCCTGCTCGTCCATGCTGGAGAATAGGCTGGGTGAACGACGCAGACAGGGTGTGAGGAGGAAGGATGGTGGTACGGTTAAAGTGACAATGGGAGTTGCACAGTAAACTGCGTCTGCTCAACGCGTGCGTGCACACTTCAGAGTATATTCACCTTCGCGGGTAAGTGTCGACGCTACTGCAGCGTAGCCAGGAGACCGTCTATACCGTTTAGCAGCTGTTAGCGCCACTGCTATATTTGCCACTATACCGCAAGAATAGAGAACATGCCCTCATAAGATTACACCTACGCCAGTCCCCCCACTTGCACACACAACAGAGAGATAGAAAAATTAAAAAAGACTGAGTGCAAGCTTGCGTTGTCAGCCCAAGCTTTCACTGCCTCCCTGACATCCCAGGTAGACGGTTCCGAAGTCCTGGCCTACTGACCACTGCCACCGCTGCTCTTTTTTTCCATCTCCTTCCTCTCGCTGGGATGAAGTCACCACTTCAGTGGCGGAGGAATGGTTCTATATTGTCGAATTACAGTCTGGATAAGCCCAAGTCATACCGAGACGGCAAGGCATTTGCGGTTTCCGTCGTGGACACGCGGGGCAAAGTCATCAACCGTGCTTCCGTACGGACGACGAACCCCGAGGTGGCCGAGAGAGGGGCCATTGCACTCGCCTTGCAAGACGGTCGGAGAGAAAGGGTGTATATCGATTCGAAAGTGGCCATCAATGCATTTCAGGAAGGCCGGGTAGCCCGGCAGACAATTCAAATTCTGAAAGGCGCCAAACACGGCGACACCTCCATACACTCCATCCTTTGGTTCCCTACCCACGTCAGAGCGATTGAGGGGCTCCTCTGAACCTCAACGAGTCTGCCCACGAGGCTGCGCGTGGCTTTACCGATCGCGCTGCCCTCGGATCGGGCGACTCTCTTCCCGGACACAGAGATGCTCCTATAACGCACAATGAACTTACTAAATTCTTTTACTTAGAGAGAAGAGTTTTCCCGCCGCCTCACTCGAAGCTAAGCAGGCCGCAGGCGGTCACACTCAGACTCCTGCAAACGAACTCCTACCCAAATTCAGCGTCCCTTAACAACATATATCCCGAGATTTATCCGAATTGTTCTTGTGTGGCTTGTGGTGAGGTTGCTACTTTGCCTCGTATGCTCTAGGAGTGCGGGTCGTTGGGCCTGAAGTGCACCCAGGAAGAGTGGGGCACGCTCTTGCGAAGTCCCGTCTTTGAGGACCAAATCCTGGCCGTCCAGCGCGCCCGCGATCGGGCCGGCAGACTAGATCTGTTAGTCCCGTCGTGGGATTAGCCGGGTCCGCGTTTTATCGCGTTTTGCTGGACTAAATAATAGTTTATTCACTCAGTCACTCAAGCCCAAGTTAAATTTGTTTCAGGTCAGAGGGCTCGGTATTGTGTACAGTGGAGACTGTGTGCTGCTCTAATGTCTCTAGACATAGTTAAAGTCTATGATAGTATTGAACATAGCACTTTGTTAGGAAAACTACTTATTTTAAAACATTTTTTTAATTACAGTATTACACATCTCGGCAACGTCGCAGACACATACCGGCCTTCATTTTCTGCGCTTTAACTTGTCAAGCCTCTTTTTTCCATAGGTGTAGTGATTGTAGGACGCAATTTACCGAAGGATGAGAAGGCGACATGGCACGGCTGAAGCATCGAGAAGCTCGCGTGGCATAGAGAGAAAAAGCCGCCGTTTCGCCTGAAAGGCGAAGCATCAATTGCGATAGCAAATTGGTAGACAGCTATACAAAATAAGGATAGTAGTTTTATCAGCCTTATGAACTTGGAAACATGCGCTTACTAACTGAATTAACAAGCATGGTGTTAGCGTGCACAGGCTGACATGAACACATCACACTCGATGATCGCGGACACTCGCTGTCAAAACGCTGGCGTGAGCAAGTGTGGCAGCAGCAGCGAGCGAAGTGACCTTCGTGCTGTCTATCGCTTCAACGCAAACTGAGCGGTGAGAACACAGCACGCACAAAGGTATGAGCCGTCTGCAGATTGATTTCAAGATACCGCGCGCGGCCGCATAAAGTATACAAATGATGGCGGAGTAGAAGCCGCCCCCTCTCCTCCCCGCGCTGCCAACCCGCTTTCCTCCCTTTCGCGCGCGTGATTGAGCCGTGATCGTCAGTTCCCTTTGCTCCGTGTCGCGAAATACGCAGTTTATGCCGGAGTCCAACACCGCCCCCCCCCTTTCCTCCCTCCCATCCCTCACGGCCTTTCATGCGACGGGAGACGGCGCGTTTGCTCTCCGCTTTCCTCCCTCGCGCGCCCCAGATTGAGCCGCGATCTTCGGCTCCCCTCGCGCGCCTTCACTCCTACATACAGCATACGGCGCGCGGTGACGGTGTTATTGCCCTTGGACTTTATACGTAACACCGCGGCGACGGCAATATGGGCCTGGAGTGTCCATTAATTGATATCGCAGTAAAACAAATTTATTGGCAAACAACGGTGTGGTAGTTCAAAGCTCCGAGTCTAGGCTGCCGTTTGTGGATTGTTCAGCGCTGATTCCACGAAGTCCGCAAGGTACTATTGGTTCTCGAGGCCGGTGGCTTGAGTCAGCCACTGAGCCGTAGGAGTTGGCGAGAGGTGGGTAGGGTAGGGGAGGGGTGGAAGTTCGATAAAGTAGGCATTGCTAGGATACATGCTAGGTATTGAGGTGATCTTGGCAAGGGGGCACAGTGGAAGGTTTTCCATGAGTAGGCTACGGAGTAGGTCTATGCGAGCGGACATATGCGGGCAGTGCTTTGTGTTGCTGATATATAGACGTCGGGAAGTGCATGCTTTCACTGATTTTATGGTAGGACACAGACGGGGTCGACAAGTGAAATCTTTTCAGAACGCAACCGGAGATTCGGGTGGTCCACTCTGGCAGCTGTGTGTTGGCGAGGTCTCAGGTCGGCGTTGACCCGCGTTTCAACGACGTTACGAAACTCCGCTGCCATAGGTGCTATCGTGGCACCGTGTGATCGTGTTGTGGGTTGCCCGGGTATCCTGCGCATGTGCACTTTTCGTGGCGCAGTTTTAGGTCGCGGGTTAAAAGGTCGACGAAACCGACGGCCCGTAGGTGAGGATTGCAGAGTACTGTTGTGCAGGTTCGCGCACCATCGTGCGTGCAGCGCGCTTGCTTGACGGTCTGCGGGTTGCGGAATGATGCGAGGGCAGTGAAAGCACCTCATGCATGGGCGCAAGCGCGCGCCTGAGTGGTTGTTATGCAGACAATGAAACGTCTCTGTTTCGGTGGCCGCTGCTGCGGGTGGGCTAGGGTGCGACGCCTCGTAAGAGAACAGACTTTGCTGGGCGGGATGAACTGTTGCCGCGAATGAAAGTGCGCATGGCATAAATAGCGGGTGGTGCGAGGGGACGTGTACAATCGAATCAGCGTTGGGGGTCATGAGCATACTGACATGTCGTTTGAAGGGCTTGACGCGCGGAGGTACGTAGCCGATGCTAGTGGCTTGAGGCGTGGTTACCGAAGGCTCAGGAGGCGTACATGCGTCCAGGACGAGACGGGGGCTTAGTCTGGACTGGCGTCAAGGCCCCGGCAATCAAACAATCCTGGCCGCTGCTGCTGCTGTTGATGATGATGCAGCTCATTCGTGGAGCGTACCCATTAAGGGTGATAGACCAGGTATAGGGTCACAGGATGTAGTGTAAGGGAAATACTTAATGTAGGTGGAGAAACGAAATATGAAATAGGAAAGACCAGAAAAACAAGAATAGCCGCTGGCTCGGTGATCTTCTGGGCTCGAGCTCGCTTCGTCTTCCTTGACATCCGGGTTGCAGCCGATAGTAGCGCCGCTACAGGTTGCTACGCGCCACCCGTTGTGGCTGCAGCGTCATCGTTGTTAGTAGTGCGACGGCAGTAAAGCCCGTCAAACGACACAAAAACCATGGCTGAACGAGCCGAGGAGTTGGACTCGTGGATTACCAATTTGGAGAGACAGTGCATCGAGGAGGTTGAACAGGCGCCCGATTTGGAGAGCCAGGTTCAGAGCGAACGCGACACATCGTCTCAGAAGCTGTGGCTCCTCTTTCAGAACACGGCTACCTGCGTAGCCCAGCTGTACACAGATCGCCAGAATGAAGTGTCTCAGTGGGTTCCCTTCCAAAACGCCGCTTCGAGCGTCACTAACCTCTACAAAGAGTGCCTGGAGGCTCAGCAGAGGGTGAGCGAGCTGGACTTCCAGTGGGGCTACCAGCGTTGCATCAAGGACCTGTTGGCGTGGGCCAAGAAGCACAAGCGCCATATTAGGCGCGAGGAACTGCTTGCCTTCCTGTGTGGTAAGGCACCGCACCATCCCCACCAGTATCACGACTGGGCCTCGCCCCGACCAAGCCTGTACCTCGAGCCCCGCGTGGCGGCCACTGCGCCGCCGTCATCGATGCTGAACCTTGCCACCGCCGAGGAGCACTCGGCCGTCGTGGGGTCGGGGGACCCTAACGACGCGAACCTGGACACGTTCCGCGGGGCTCTGGCCCTCTCTTCGACTCTGGGTTCAGGCCGAGTCCACAGCGAAGACAGTGTGTCACTGCCCGGGTTCCGCAGTGCGGCCAGCCTGAGCAGCTTCACCGCCGAGGAGTTCTCGCGCCACGTTGAGCCTCGCAAGCGAACTACTCCGGAAAGCACGAGCCCCGGAGATGTCGTGATGGACTCACCGACGCACAAACGGCCACGCCTCATCTGAGTTCTCCTTTCCTCGCTGTGCGCCAAAAATAATAACAATAACAAAAATAAATTTCTCGCCGCCGCCGTGTGCCGTCGCAGGCTTTCTACTCCCCGACTTGCTTCAGACCGATTCCTGCAATTGTGCACAATGAAAAACCTGCTGCCAAAAAAGAACGAAAATAAGAAAACATCTCGAAAGGAACATCTCGTGAGCATCGCTGTCGTCGTCTGTCGCAACACCGTTGTGCAGCCCCGAAGAGAGTGGTCGTGGACATATGTCAGACGTTATGGCAGTGTGTTGCAGAGGCAGTTGTTTGTCTTTGGCGAGGCTGATGCGTGAAGGACTGAAGTTTGAGACCTTACAAGCATCGAGTTTTGTTTCACGCGGCCCCTGCTGTCGTGGGACTGTGCGAGCTCTGTCAACGGGCGTGGACATCGTGCAGACGGCCGGGAACCGGAAGTCAGGGTGGACTCCGACTTCGTTGCCAGCTGCTCGGTAGATTGAAGTGCTCAGTGCGTACTGCAAACAGCCATGCCGAGTGCGTGTCTCGGCAGTGGCTTGTACGACACGTGCATTCTTGCGTCTTTCGCAGAAGCGTGCTGTATAGAGTCACAACGGAAACTCGGTGAGCCGACTAAGGCCAGTCTCAGCTGGGATAGATGCCACTTGATCCTGCAACTACTCACTGCTTGCCAAACGTCCGTGCCGCACGCTGCGAGCTTCATTTCTTTTCCGCAGTCCGCGCTCAGTGAACGCCTGTTGGCAGGGCATGTAATTTTGGGCCGATGTTGTCGGCCGTGTGTGCAGAGTTTTAAAAAATGCCGGTGGCGACGAGAATCTTGTGTTGGTCTGAGCCTAGCATACTAGCGAGCCCTGTTCGCGGATAAGAACTTGGCAA